>NC_092338.1:298477500-298635000 GCF_046630445.1 Rutidosis leptorrhynchoides | reverse complement strand
ATTTTTCTGCATTCCTAACCAGAAAAATTGAAATTTTTTCTTAAAATGTAATCAGTGACTTCAACAGGACCATCTTCACATAATGCTCGCGGAATTTAACCACCTAACCCTCAGACTACGGAATCGGCGGAGGGGCCCAACACTACGGCGGAGTTCTATTCGGTTCATCATGATCTGCCGAGGAGCTGGGAGGCTTTTCCTAGGTATAAGCCTTTGTACTCAGATGGGATAACTCCCCGAAGTGGAAATTCTCCGGTTGCTTCAAGATAATTGGATTTTAACAACTCGTCTGATCCAAGGGTCTCTTTGATCGGACCAAATAGTGAAGTATACGGTCCTCATATCGTTTACTACAGTCAAATACCAATTTATTGTACGAGTGTTTCGCTTCCAATTCAGGGGCTCCAGGTTTCCAACAGCAGCAGTAGTCAATGTTCAAGCCGCAACAACCTTAGCAATTGCAGCCTGGTGCAGTTTGAAGTTTCTCACACCTGCGAGCACGCAGATCATGCTTAATTGTTTGGGGGTATGGTGTGACATCACCATTTTTTATATACATATACGTTGCGGAAGTATTATATTAATTAAAATATTTTCATTAAGACAAACCTGATAAATACAAACCCAATGTAACTTGCAACTATCATGAAGTTATTACAAACATGTGCCACGTGACATTACAACAAAATATAATTTTAACTAGAAAAAGACACATCGGAGTTCTTCATAGTTAAACATAACATCACCACGCCCATCTTCTCCCAAAAGCACTTTCTATAGAAGCTAACAACCTTCAGGGAGGAGATGGAGGGGAATTAGCACGAAGTTAAGTGAGTGTAACTATTAAAGGTCAGAGGTTCTCTTGGAAACAATCTCTTTATCCGTCAAATAGAGAGAGAGATGACTTCCTCTACTTTTGAGAGTGTTTGACTCTGGGTGGAGAAATGACTTGTCTTTATTCTCGGATAGGGGAAGGATTGTCTACATCTCACCTCCCCCATACACCACTTATGTGGTATTAGGGTTTGTTGTTGTTGTTGTTTACACTAATCATGTCATCAAATATAGCACACACATCACCCAGAGTGCAGTCTACAGAGACTTTGGCAGTCCGGCCGAACCCACAACCACCAATTGATCGGACTAGGACTTACCAAAAGTTCCTCGCACATCCATGAATGTATAAATCATCCACATGAAACGAACGTATCATTCAAACATATACTAACATGGATGTTGAACACCTTATGAGGAACTCAACCCGAAGGTTGATCTCTCCTACCTAGGCTACCACACGATAGGGACGCACTAGGCTCCAACACACAAGGCATCACATAACAAGTAGTCATCACAGAGTCATAGCTAACTAGCAATTATAGCATGTTAATCTCTACAACTTAGGCAATCATAGAATAACAAGCTGTTCTATACTATCAATCTTCAGTTAGTCCCACTCACCAAATACTGATAACAGAAGGTTCTCAGAGGTCTAATTTTTCGAGCCTTCTCTCTGTCTTTATCACCTAAGCAAAGATAACACAAGTCAGTAACTTTATTCTAAGAATAGTGATGATACTTCTATATCTATAACAAAAAGGTCTACATCTATCGATCCCTTACAAAGCCACATTTTCATTTAGTGGAATGGTATTGCACTCGCACACAGGAATGACATACATAATATGTAATCATACAAAAATTACAATCCTAGCAGCTATGGTGTACTTAATAAAAGTTAGACACACGGGCAGCATAACAGCTAGACAACAACACTTAGTAAAATTTACACTGTCAAAGACCATCAGTCCACTGTCAGAGACTGTCGGTCGATTGTCATCACACCATCGGACGATGGTCCCTCCCGTTGGTCGATCATCTAAAATAATAACCATTGGTCGTAGGACTTACACCATTGGTCAATGGTCTAGTCCAGTGGCCGATCGCCAGTCACCATCGATCGATGGTCAATGACCATCGACCGAAGGTAGTCCATCAGCAGCACTAGCTACAAAAGTGACGGGTTTCAAGCACAAACCACCAATTCTTACTCTAGAGCTCGTTTTCAACCCCAATACTAACCACATCTTGTTTATAAAACATTTTGAAACACAAAATCACAAGATTTTAGCACAAACAACATCAATTTAAACAATCTTGACCCAAAATCACACTTTGAACAAACTTACATAAAAACTCAATTTTCACAAAGATTATAGCATGAAACCTTTTGATTCTTACCTCAAAAGAATCAGTAGATTACAAGGAACACAAAGATATAACTGATTCAAGCTCAAAGACAAGATTTAGAAGTTAGGGTTTGGTTAGGTGAAGATGATGAAGAACGAGGTGTTTGTGTGTGAAGAAGAAGAATCCAAAAAATTAAAGAAAAAACAATACTCAGTCACTTAAGTTGGGCTAAAATACCATACCTCACAACACACGGGTATTTATCAGTTATCTGATATCTTTCGTATGTCGTTAGGGGCCCTAACGAAGTCTAATTTAAATAAATAAATATGTTATGTAACCCTTGTCACAAACTAGTCCTAACCACATAGTCAAATAAAATAATTATTATATTAAAATAAAAACATATATTAACACATAAGCAACTTAAGGGTAAATTTGTAATCTTACAGCTAGGTCCGGTTCAAGGGTGTTACATATAGGGTCATCCCAGGCGCAAATTCTTATTGTGCCCTACCTTTTTTTAAGCCGCGACAACCGGAAAAATCAATCTTATTTAAAGTAACTAGTTTCTGCTGCGCAATTCAAAATGCTTATTTACTCTGTAATACCAGGCTACCATTCTTTTCCGGGACATCAACCTTGTCTATAGCGCAGACACCTGTAGGGTTGCCGTTCTTACCCAATCCCCAAGGCCAGGCTAATCTAGCAGGACAATTTCATGCAGGCTACGCTACCAGATATGCTCCCCCCATTCGTGCAGCCTGATTTTGTTCAGAATATGATGAAGAGGTTCTTTGTAGGGCTAAAGGGTGAGCCCATTTCACAATCCTTTGAGATTCCCACTACCTTTGATAAGGTTTTCCATATTTGAAGGAGCTTTGCATACTCAGAATTGGGTTGATCCAGTAGCATGTCAGATTTTTTCGATGCCTCTACAGGGAATTGCACTATAAAGCATTAAATCCAACAAGTCAATTCGCAGTCAATACGGTGTCGTTGAGTAAGACTGAAATCACGCGTGGTTGATCTGCGGCATTCGGATGGAATGCGCGTTAGCAACAGGTCAGTTATCATTTTCCTTATTGACCAAGATCCTTCAATGCCTCATTATTCGTAGATTATGGATGATATTCCTTATAAAATATCCATTCATGGTCAATATAATAAAATTTTCTTTAATATTAATAATTAGCAATTAATAATTCATATTTTTTTTAAAGGCAAGCCCCAAATGTAGCAGGTGTGGATTGAACCTGGGTCATTTTGGAACTTTCCAAGCATCTTACCATCAAACCACCCCTTGGGGAATTAATAATTAATATTTAATAATTATTAATAATTAATATTAATATTCTCTTTATATTATAATAACAAAAGTAAAAATAGATCATCTAAAAATCCAACCACTAATCCTAGCCTTCCATTATCATTAACAATCTTAATCTTAACCATTCAATTTTTCCTAATCAAACTTATGACCTCATAATCACCTAGCTTAATTGTTTGATTACTTTATTACCCTCCTAATACCTTAAATTAAGAAAAAGGTCGGGCATCAATTCAAAAAATAGGAGTCCTTCACAATTCATACCATTCTCTCAAACTCTCCATCAAAATTTCCCCAAATTCTCTCCCTCAAAAAAAAAGAAAAAAGAAAAAAAACCCTACAATCACTCTTTGTCATCAACATCGATTTCTCCATGTTTTAGACGAAAATTACAATTTATCGTGTATCAACAATAACAAAACACGATGATCCTGTATCCCATCCCATATCCTATATGAAATTCAAAATAAGGTTTCAAAGTGGTATTGTGGAGATCGATTATCTGTGTTGCGAATCTTGCGATGAATCCGATGATGAATAACAATTTTTCCGATGATTAAAATAAACCAGAAACCACAAATCCGCTTAATTATATCAAATTAAAATTATGATTCATCGTTGTCAGATGCATATCTTATATACAATTTAGGTAAATTTCGAATTCGAATATCTCCTTCATCCATGTTAATTTGATCACTTTCTATTTAGCAATGCTAAAATCGACCTTGAATTGGACTCATTTGATCACATTGAATTGGGTTAACAATCGATTAAACTTCGTTATTGTTATTTCGTGTTTAGTATCACTTTCATGTATTCTGTACAAACCGATTAATTCTTTGGTGAATCTATATGTTCGATCTATGCAAACATGTGGGATGTTACATGTGTCCTGGTTTGGTTTTTTTATTGGTGTTTATATGTGGGGATTATTTTTTTCCCCGACTTATATGGTCTTATTCCTATTTCAAAATTGCAGGTATGAGCAAAGTCAGAGGTAAGAGATAAGAAAATATAGTTGATGGGGATTTAGGTTGTTATAATTTGTTTAAATAAATAATCTTCACTATTTTGATTATTTTTCGATTTCTTTATTGTATTGTATGTGTAGGTGGTTGTTCTCTTCAATATGAAAAAAATAATCTTTGAGCTTTTTGAAGTAACGACAAGCGATGCAATAAAAAAGTCCTTTGAATCTGCAGGTAACTTTTTGAGGTGCTGCAGTATTGAATCTGTATGTGGTCTTTATTGTATATGTTCAACCGATACAGTATAAAGGTCCAAACATAAGTAACGACAAGCGACTAAACACATGGTTGGTTATCTCATTTAACCTTTTTTGAAGTTTTATATCAGATCGTTCGCATTCTACAGTTGTTTAGCTTTATTGTAATATTGTAATTGTTATAATTAATTTTGTAAAAATAATAATAATATATAAAAAGTATCTATATATAAATAAAGTATATATAATATATATATTTTGTAATTTTGAAGTTATTTAGTAAGCAAAGGTAACGCTCAATTGTCATTCGATTGATAGTAAACGAGTTAAAAAGGAACTTATGTGATTTTAAAATAAAGGGTGATCCAAAAATGAGTTTTATAAATTATAAGCTTATTAATAATACATTTAGAAGTTATTTGATAAATTTTAAAACTTTTTATATTTTACTTGGGGTTGGGAGTGAATAATTAATGTAATATTTATTTAATAATTAATGATTAAAATTTATACCATAATAACCTAAATAAATAAAGATACTTAATTTAAAATTTTGGAATTTTTCTGAAATACTTTTATCCGCCACTAATTATCAATGGAGTACGATATTGTAGTCCGTGAAAACTGTCGGTAATATAATCCAAATCTTCTCGCTGGCTTTCCTATTTCCTTTTCAAATCCTTCAACATGTTACTGTTTATGATTGATAATTAGTATTATTGAGTTACTATATTTATTTGTTTGTGTTGGCTTTTTCACTGATCTATCAACTCTTTACATATTACTATATCTATATATATAATTATACATATAGAAAAATTATATACCCATGGTTACTCTTCTCCTCGAGCACACACTCAATTATTCCTTCTTCCTCTTCCTAGTGACGGCTCAACCCAAACAAGACCACTGCCTTGATCACCATGTTCCCGTTGCCACCACCATTAATACACCACGGAGAACCACCATCCTCCAACACCAACTGCCGTTTTATTTTTTGTTTCATTTTTATCGGGTTCCATAGCCACAAACCACTCCACCACAAGAACCATCACTAACCACCATGTCAATAACCACGACTATTTCCATTTTCTGTTTCCATTCGCCACCGCTATGACGACCCGGAAATTTTCGACCAAATTTAAACTTTGTCTTTAAGGATTTAATGTTTCCGACACGATAAGCAAAGTCTGTAATGTTAAAATCTCAGAAACTTTGAAACTATATTTATGTAATGCAATTACCCTTCGACTGTTCTCGATGATTCGCGAACAACTATTTGTAAATAGATATGTACATATTTAACTCTATATATATTAATTTGAAATATTATATAAATCAATTATCTGGATTTACTATGAAAGGTAAAATAAAATATGATATTATTATAGTTATTATTTAAATCACAACTATATATATATAAAGTATATTAAAAATAAATATTAAGTGATTGTAATACTCGTTGGACGTTTTGATTATTATTTAGAGAAGTTTAATTCGAACTTATATGATATTTAAAATAAAAGGTGATCCGAAAATGAGTTATATAAGTTATAGGCTTATTAAAGGTATATTTAGGATCTAATTATTTAATTTTAACACTTTTTATATTTTACCCATAATTGAGAGGGACAGTTGATGTAATTTTTATTTATTGAATTAATGACTGAATTTTATATCATAATGACCGAAATAATTAATGGAACTCAAAATAAAAATTTGAGATTTTTCCGAACACTTTTGTCCGCCACTAATTTACAACGGAGTACGAAATGATATCCGCAGAAACTGTCGGCTAAATACAATTAAGTGGATGTCACGAGATTGGAATTATAATTCCCTTTTACTGTTTCTGCTTTTGACTCCTTCACAATCATTTCATTCTCTACATATATTTATATACATGAGTATCACATATGCATAAATCACTCAACAACCATCACCAAACCACTTATATCTTTGATTGTTTTAGGTTCCTGTTTGTCGAACAACAGCTAACTCGAAGCTACTGTTTTTGCTACTACTACCTTTTATGTTTTCATCTAATACACAAACAATTGTATATATATTATAACTAGAAGATGCAGTGTAAATTGTATTTGAACCCAACTGGGTTTCAGTTTCAGTTCGGTGCTTTAGTTAAACTAGCTATCTATCTCTATTATGATCACACTTCCTACAATTACCATGAGCCACCACCTTCCACCATCATTAATGCAAAAACCCATCATCCATCTACAAACCTTCACCCGTCAACCATCTTCAACCCAAACTACCACCGCCACCTCACAATCACAACCTCACTACCATCTCACCACATGTACACCATGGAAACCATATTCACAACTAAACCAAACTCTTTTAAATTTTCTGTTTTGTTTACATAACCATCACCATAACGAACCTCCAACACTACCACTATCGAGCATCATCTTATCATCACCAAACGCTATTGTTGCTGCGGTCTCTTTTCTCATGTTACTAGTTAGAAAAACACCACTACCATCATCGTAAATCACTGCTATAGCTGCCTTTTATTTTATCTTCTTTCTTTCTCCTGTTTTTCTGTTCCAACCCATCGAGAAACCAACATCTTCGAACACCCTTTTTAACTATTTCATATTTCTGTTTCTTACCTCGTTGAAGACAGTCACCATATCACTCTCTCCTATATCTCTCTTCTACTTCTATGGTTCATGATTAATTCTCTTCTGTTTCAGCTGCAGGAAGTAACACACCAAACCACCATCATGATCGAACACTATCACTCTCTAACCACCGCAAGACCGCCATCACTCTCATCATTTTTCTCATGATCGTATATTTTGTTTTGTCATTACTACAACAGCCGATTTGTTTCGATTCATGCCTAATCATCACACGCTACATCACTGCTATTTCTGGTTCCCTTTTTTTTTCTTCCTGATTTTCGCTGCTATTCTTTTATTACTATACAAAGATGGGAGAGATGATGTTTAGTAAATAATGAACGTGATATTATGTTAAATAATGGTGAATCTCACTTTTCTCTTTTCTTTTACAATTGTGGCCGAAAATTACCCCACAAATAATCCCTCTTGTGATTAAAGTAATGGAAATAACCACTTGCAGATTATTATATGAATCGTTACCCTATATTTGAGTTGGTGACACAAGTACACTGGGCCGTGTTAATTGATATTGGATTTCCTATTTGAGCCGTGTATGTTTGTGTTTTGTTGGGCCACACATGATCACTGTTGGGCTGAGGTCCAGCCTATGTGTTTCTGTTAGACTCCTAATAGCGAGATGATGAGAGTGAAGGAGTGGATATAAAACGTTCACTCAGTTTTTTTTGTTTTCGTATCTTAATCTCAACGGCTCCCTCTATATACCTATATTTAAAACATAACTCTATAGAGATGTGTTTGCATATGTAAGTGTGACGTTGTCAAATTTACGATGGTGATAAGGGAATGAACGAGATGACTATGAGAAGATCATGATTGAGATGCTGATGGGGATGTTTAGTAACAATGATGATAGAATATAAATAAGATTATGATCACGAAAGATGTAATTAATAGGATGAAGAAGACGATTGATTAGTGACGTTAATATTTCGTGATTTTACGTTAAGATTAGATGCTGGAATATGATTATGTTAAATGATGCCGTGTGTTGATAATGATAATATAAAGAGGATGATAAAAACGATTATGATGTGGAGATGAGGAAGATGAATGGTCACGAAATGATGTGATGATGAAAGTTGGATGATGATGAAGAAGGATACAGTCAAACAAGGGTTAAAAGATTTAATCTGAAATTTTATTCAGATAATAAGAAACACAGGGACGGTTGGGTGTGCGGTCAGGGAACGAGAGGTCGCGAGTTCGAGTCCAGGCTGCGACATTTTTTTTAAAAAGCTATTCTTTAAGGTATTATTATTATTATTGTTATTATTATTATTATTATTATTATTATTATTATTATTATTATTATTATTATTATTATTATTCTTATTATTAGTTTTATAATTAAACATTATTAGTATTATTACTACTAACAATACCATTATTAGTATTATCCTTATTATTAATATTATTATCGTTATTAGTATTATTATTTTAAAAATTATTATCATTATTATTATTAACATTAGTAGTAAAAATTATTATTATTAATATTATTATTATCAGTATTATAATCATTATTACTAAAAGTATCACTATTTTAAATTTTTTTTATTAAAGATAGTATTATTTTTATCATTATTATTATTATAATTAATATTACTAACTATAACTTTAGTTTTAAATATATTTCGTATATAAAATATAACTATATTTTTATGATCTTAAACTAAAAAGATAGATATTATAAATTAGATACAAACTTTAGATATATAGAAGAATATATATAATAAGTATACTACTTTTACTAATAAAATACTTTTTATTCATTTACGTTTTAATATAACTCGAATTTATTAAAAATGTTATCACATTAAAAATTATGGGTATTTAAAAATATTAATACTAAGTACTTATTCAAAATATTTTAATAAAGTATACGTTTTAATAAATATATGAATAATATAGGTTTGTGAATCCGAGACCAACCCTACACTTGTTCAATGACGTCATATGTAATTTTACTACAAAATACAGTATGGTGAGTTTCATTTGCTCCCTTTTTAAATGCTTTTGCAATATATATTTTTGGGACTGAGAAAACATGTGCTATTTTTATAACTATTTTACGAAATAGACACAAGTAATTGAAACTACATTATATGGTTGAATGGATCGAAGCCGAATATGCCCCTTTTTGCTTGGTAGCCTAAGAATTAGGGAACAGACTCCCTAATTGACACGAATCCTAAAGATAGATCTATCGGGCCCAACAAGCCCCATTCTAGAATTTGGAATGCTTTAGTACTTCGATTTTATCATGTCCGATGGGTGTCCCGGAATAATGGGGATATTCTATATGCATCTTGTTAAGGTCGGTTACCAGGTGTTCAATCCATATGAATGATTTTTGTCTCTATGCATGGGACGTATATTTATGAGAACTGAAAAGGAAAATCTTGTGGTCTATTAAAATGATGGAAATAATTATTTATGTTAAACTAATGAACTCACCAACCTTTTGGTTGACACTTTAATGCATGTTTATTCTCAGGTATGAAAGAAATCTTCCGCTGTGCATTTGCTCATTTAGAGATATTACTTGGAGTCATTCATGACATATTTCAAAAGACGTTGCATTCGAGTCGTTGAGTTCATCAAGATTATTATTTAGTCAATTATAGTTGGATATATTATGAAATGGTATGCATGCCGTCAACTTACGATGAAATGAAAGTTTGTCTTTTAAAAACGAATGCAATGCTTGTAAAATGTATCATATAGAGGTCAAGTACCTCGCGATGTAACCAATTGTAATGTATTCGTCCAGATGGATTAGGATGAGTCGTTAGAACTGCCACTTTGCACTACCCTACAATCACCTTAAAACCCGCCACCATCGGCCATGATCATCACCACACAAACACCACTCCAACCGCCACCATTAAACTATTATTGCAGCTACTATATTCGATCACTATTTCACTGTTTCTCCCACCGCTGTAAACAGTCACGAACGACCACACAACACACCTGCAACTTATCGAAACCACTCGTTGTTACTGCTGTTACTACGGTTTTCCTGTTTCTATCCGGTCGAGGAATACAACAAGTTTGCAATTGTTTCTGTTTTATGTCCTTTCAAACAGTAGACTGCTACTGTAAGTGATGATTCTATAAATGACGATGAACAGTGGGAAGTTAATGATGATTCCGGAATAATATGATGATTAAAATAGATAACAAGCTGTGATGATAATCGTGAATGAATCACGATGATGTTGATGATGGTGATGACTCGATGAATAGGATGATGTTAACATGATGATGATGATTCAGTGACATCGATGATGCAAGATGATATGATAAGATGATGATGGTCATGGTGACATGATCATGTTGATGATGGAGGACAATGATGGAGATGATGATGGATGATGACGATCTGCTACTATGATGATGATCGTGAAGATGAGTGTTGACAACGATGATGTTATTGATGATGATGCAGCAAACATGAAACCCAAGATATTGAAGATGACCGTGTATTTTGTTTACTGTTAATACTCCTGCTGCCGTTCGATGCCAGACCCAAACCCACATTAATTGCTATTGGGCCATTAATTGATATATGGGCAGTTATGACCTGTTGGGCCGAAGAAACAAGAATGAGTGATGTTAGAGAGACGTGTTAAAAGAAATTATCGAGCTAGAGTGATGTTAGAGAGACGTGTTAAAAGAAATTATCGAGCTATATAAATAAAAAATGAATGGGTAGCGTAATGGTTAAGGGTGTTTGCGTGTGAGCGGGAGGTCGCGGGTTCGAGCCTGGACACTGGCATTTTTTTTTAGAAAAGCTTTAAAAGGTAGTTTTCATTACCAAAGTATTATTATTATTATTATTATTATTATTATTATTATTATTATTATTATTATTATTATTATTATTATTATTACTAGTATTATAATAATAATAATTATTAGTATTATTATTACTAATGTAAGTATTATTTATCATTTATTATTATTATTATTATTATTATTATTATTATTATTATTATTATTATTATTATTATTATTATTATGATTATGATTATAGTTGCAATATTGATTATTAGTATTATTATTATTATTAAGTATTATGGATAGTATCATCATCATTATTATTATTATTAGAATTATCATTATTTTTATTATTATTATTTTTATTATCAATATTATTATTATTTTTAACATTATTACTATTATTTTTAACATTATTATTATTATTATTATTATTATTATTATTATTATTATTATTATTATTATTATCATTTTTACTACTAGTATTATTTTTATTATTATTATAACTATATTATTATTATTATTATCAATATTACTATTAATATTATTATTATTATTACAAAAATTAGTTATAAAAAAAATATTTAACAAAAACTATATTAATATTATTATAAATAAATATAAACTAGTTATTTAAAAACATATAAAATAAAGTTATTAACAAAACATATAAGTTATTAAGTTAACATTTATATCGCTAATAATATATAAATTTGTTTGATTACAATAATCTGTGTTAATATATATATATAAATGATATAGGTTCGTGAATCCAAGGCCAACCCTGCATTGTTCAGTTTCGTCGTATGAATATTTTGCCACAATATCGTATAGACAAGTGCAAGGTTGGCCTCGGATTCACGAACCTATATCATTTGTGTACTTATTAATATACATAATTGTAATCGAACAAGATTATATACATTATTAATAATACACTTGTTATATTATATATTATATAGATAAATTTATTATATTTAATTTATATAATTTTATATATTTATTACTTATCATTCATTATAACAAAAAATTTATATCAAGATTTATGTATGATAAAAATATATATTTATATATTATTTTATATATTTTACATATGACTTAGTTATTATCATAATAAAGATATAATGATATGTATTATTAATTATTATTGTAAAAAACATATCTATTTATAATAATACTAATAATGATAAGAATGACATTAATAATGATAGTAATAACAGTAATAATAATAATAATGTTACTTCTAGTACAAATGATGGTTTTAATAAAAATGATACTTTGATAATTTTTATTATAATGATACTTTTAATAGAAGTGATAATAATAATAATAATTCTAATATTATCAATAATGAAAATTTATTTTAATAATATAATGGTAATAATAATAACAGTGTTGATAATAATAATCAGATTTATCATAGACTTCGTGTTAATTTTCTAGACTTATAACTGTAGTTCCTAAATCTTAAATTCATAATCATATTCATAATTATATAGATATTCATATAATTATAATCATTTTTTCATAATTTTACTATATCAACTTTTATTGTTAAATTCAAAATATCACTGTTATTAACATGTTCATATTCATAATAATAATAATAACAATAATACAATAATGATAATACTAATAATTTTTAATGATAATACTAGTAATAATAACATTAATTAATAATAATAATAATAATAATAATAATAATAATAATAATAATAATAATAATAATAATAATAATAATAATAATAATAATAATAATAATAATAATAATAATAATAATAATGAAAATGATAGTAAACTACCTTCAACTCAAGTTCTAAAAAAAATAGGCCGTGCAGGGCTCGAACCCGTGACCTCCCGTTAACCCGCAACACCCTTAACCATCACTCTGATCCATCATTTCTGATTAAAACTCATACTCCTATGTATTTAACTTAATATTTCTGTTTCTTCACTTCCTCCTCTAATCCCAGAACTGGATCGACCAGGGACAAGACAACAACTACTAATCGAACTACCAATTGGTTTTAGAGCATGAATTGATTAAAAACGACTTGTTGTGATTATTAAATAATTAACAGAAACGGAAATAAAATAAAATAAAAATAGCTGCAGCAGCCCTTTTTGAAACTTATGAACTTGAATCACGATTTTGAAATCTGGACAGTTTTATACAAAGACTATAACACAAAATATGTTTCAAAGCACTCATATAAACTTTCTAAATCGTCAATTGAACTTGAAACATCGAATTGGATTCGAATTTTGCGATGAACAAAAAGTTTGACTTTTGTATATAAAACTTTGACTTGTAAATTTGATTTTGTTTGAAGGAATTGAAAGCTGAAATCTTACAGAAAGTTTGATTGATATATTCCTAACAAGACTGCAATTTTATATTTTGAGATTTCGTTCGAATTCAATCTATTGATGAAAAAATACCACGAACAGAGGTACCGGTATGTTTCTATAAAATTTCGGTTTCATTTTCCATAATGTAGATATATATGATAATGATAATGGATATTGAATGATTCTTATCAACTGGATTGATTGTTTTATAGCTAGAGTGGGTCGACAAGGAGAATCAAGTAAGAAGAAAATTTACAGAAAAAATAAAACTCGTAAACGACTTGTAACAATTTTGGTAACTGACTGACCAATCGAATTTGTATTAGGTACAGATAATATTTGACAAAATCAAACAGAAATAAGAATCAAATAAAGTTTGATAGGGATAGAGTACGAATCTGTTCCTATATATTTCATTTTAATTTTATTAATTAATAATTATAATTATATTAATAATAATATTGATATTATTATTAATAATAATAAACATACCAAATATATTAGTGATACTAATATTATTAAATTAAACTCAATAATAATAATAATATAATAATAAAACTAATAATAAAAGTAATAATGATAATAATAATTTTTAGTAAAATTTTATAATTTTTGGTAATAATATTAATAATAATCATAATAATTCTAATAATTATAATTTTTATACTAATTATAATAATTTGGTTATTAATAGTGATAATAATAATTTTAGTAATTATAATACATTAATTGTATCAAATTTTATATCTAACTATTATATATTGTAATATTAATAATACTAATATTAATATTAATATTACAATTATTAATATTACTAATAATAATGAAGTAATAGTAGTATTAGTATACAACTATATATATATATATATATATATATATATATATATATATATATATATATATATATATATATATATATATATATATATATATGTATATATATATATGTATATATATATATGTATATATATATATGTATATATATATATATTTTAACTTGTAATCATATTTAATATATTAACATAATATTTTGTATGATATCACTCTTTTAAATATTTAATATTTATACCTTTTATGTATATATTACAATATTCATAAACACTTTTTAAATACATGTTGCGAGTTATTTATATATTTAACTCTAATAATTTATATTCCAACATATTGTATATATTCAAATTGTATTATTTAAAGAGAACATTTTAACTAATCAAATTCTATTGAATGGAAAACATTTTCGTACATTTGGAACTAAATCAATTGAATATTATAAAATTCAGTTTTCCACTAACTTTTGTCTAACTTTCACTATTTGACACTTGGTTCCTACTTGTGGATCACTTTACCATTTCTTCTGAATATTGTTAAAAACAAAATATTTCTTAAATCAACGTGGACCTCACAACAGAGACCCATAACAGTATCACAATATATCTGATAATTCAATCATTTGATATTATCTTTTAATTTTCGTCGGTAAATATATTAAACATATATTGAAATAAATAAGTTTATATACAGTATTATTCATCAAATACTTTGTTAACGTTTTCAATTAATATAATTATATCTTATATATACATATTTAAATACACATAAATGTTCGTGAATCGTTGAGCACAGTCAAAGGGTAATTGATTACATGAATATAGTTCCAAAACTTTCGAGAGTCAACAATACAGACTTTGCTTATCGTGTCGGAATCTTATAAAGATTAAGTTTAAATTTGGTCGGAAATTTACGGGTCGTCACAGTATGCCCAAAAATCTAAAGTGAAAACATGGGAAAAGATGAAGAAGTTATTGAGATAGAAGTTCTTGCCCGAAAATTATAGGCAAGAGGCCTTCATCGAGTACCAAAACCTTCAACAACTTTCAATGAGCATTGAAGAAGTCATACAGGACTTTGAGCAATTTTTTTATGTGATTGATACTCCCGAACCTTGTGTAGATGAAGAAACCGAACCTGTTTATGATACTGATGGTGGTGAGGAAGATGAGGCACAAGTAGATGGTGGGAGCATTACTTTAGAGCCATTGGACACCTGACAAAAACAGGAGGATGAGCCCGAGAATGAGTCAGAATCGAGGGCGAGTCTTCCCGGAAAAAGGGAGGAAAGTCATGCGTTGTGTAAGCAGGATATATCACAGTTGGTAGAGGTTAACAATGATATAACCAAGAGGTCGTTTGTTCATGTTAAACAAAACCCAATTTTATTAAATAGTTTTGAAGCTTGGCGAAGGGAATTTGTAAAACCAAGTCAAGATGAAAAGTGTAGCCTTTTTTGGGAGACAACTAGTAGCCTTTTGGAAGGAAGAATTGTGCGGGTTATAGCTGTATACTCGAGGACGAGTCTTTTCGAAGAAGGGGAGGATGATGCATGTATGAGTATGAATTGGGGCCCACTTTCAGGTGTTGGACTACATGAGTGTTTTGGGCCTCCAAAATTTAATATATCTTTTGTTATTGGGCTTGATGATAAATGTGGTCAAGGGTAGCAATGGTGTGCGTGGCCAGGAAGACAACAAAAGAGAGCCTGCATTCTAGTACAATTAGTTTAATTTATGTTACGTATTTGATTTTTATTTGGAATTGGCCTTATCACCTTATCTTTTAGATAGTATTTAAGAACCTCCTTTTAGGCTTTTTTTGAATTCAGTTTTTGTTTTACGTAGTGAAGTTAATAAATTGTTAAAAGCCAACTGCTTTTACTTGTTCTTGTGCGTACGTATATTTTCCAAAGTCGTAATCTTGTTCGGTCGTTTAAGTTCGCATAAATATTTGCATCAATGTGGGCAAAAAGCAACAATTTGTGTATAGACCCATTATAAAGGATCAAGGGAAGAATAAAGACTTTGTTTAATCTATGAAAGCTACTTCAGCTAGTACAAGTGGAATAAAGGAAACAGTGAATCCATTTGATGCTTTAAAAGATAATGATGAGGAACCGGCTAATGCTAATGATACTGTTATAAAGGGTGGCCCAATCGAGAAGCAGATCAAGGGGATAGATAAAGGTATTAGTGGTGGTTTAATTGATGAAGAAAGTGATGTGGAGGTCGACCAGGACGATGGGTACATTCGATTGAAGACGTCTGAGGGGGCAAGCACTCCCGGTGAAAACGGTTTAGATGATTAGTCTCGCTTCATGGAATATTCGGGGATTAAACCTCACCCCAAAACACAATGAGGTAATAGATGTGGTTAATAGAAATAATCTATGGTTATGTGTTGTTCATGAATCGCACATGTCTGTTAAAAAGTTAAAACGTATTTGTGATTATGTCTTTTTCGGGTGGAACTGGACTTCTAATAGCAATTTATTCCATAAGGGGACGAGAATTATTTTAGGGTGGAACCCTAATATTGTATATGTCATGATGCTTAATGTTGAGGAGCAAGTCATTCACTGTCAAGTTCGATTTATTAACGAGAATAAGCATATTTTTGTTTCGTTTGTATACGCTTCGAACTCATATATTGCTCTTGAGTTATGGAAGAATCTCAATATTCATCATGGGTATGTGGGCAGCTTTCCTTGGGTCATTTTAGGAGACTTTAATGCTTCTTTACTTGTGGAAGAATCGACGAGTGGGAGCTCAAACGTCACAATAGCGATGAGAGAATTCCAGGAGTGCATTGATATGATTCAAGTGGTTGACCTAAATCATTCGGGGATGAACTTCACGTGGAATCAGAGTCCGAATGATCTGCATGGCATGCTGAAGAAGATTGATAGAGTGTTGGTCAATGAGGCGTTCCTTAATGCCCACGCCGATGCTTTCGCAATTTTACAACCGTATAGAATTTTAGACCATAGTCCTGTGGTTGTCAAAATTCCTTCAGGTGTAAGATTTCGTCCTAAGATGTTTAGATTTAGTAACTATGTGGCTGATAATGAGAATTTTTTAGCATGTGTTAAAGAAGGCTGGGATAATGTAATCGAAGGCCATGCTATGTATAGGGTGGTGAAAAAGTTACGTCTTCTTAAAAAACCTCTTCGTAAGCTAATGTGGTCGAAAGGTTTTCTGCATGCTAATGTTATAAAGATTAGGGAGGATTTGGATCGTATTCAAAAGTTGCTAGATGAGCATCCTCACTCTCAAGATATTAGAGATGAAGAAATAAAAACTCTAAAAGCTTATAATGATGCGTTATGGGATGAAGAAAGATTCCTAAAACAAAAGGCTAAAGTGAAATGGTTAAAGGCGGGTGATGGTAATACTAGCTACTTCCATAAGGTGGTCAAAGCGAAGAACAATAGAAGCCGTATTAATGCGATAATAAACAGTGAAGGCATTTTGGTAGAAGGAAATGACGTGCCACATGTTTTTGTTAAACATTATATTGACTTCTTGGGAACCAACTCTACTTGTATGCGAATGCCAATTGATCAGTCCATGTTTGATTCGAGATTATCAACTGAGGTCGCTACTTTTATGGTGCGCCCTGTAACAGATGGAGAAATTAAAGCGGCTATATTTGACATCGGTGATGACAAAGCGTCGGGACCAGATGGGTATACTTCAACCTTCTTCAAAAAAGCATGGGATATTGTTAAAGCGGAGGTGTGCCAGGCGGTTAAAGATTTTTTCAACAATGGGCAAATGTTAAAAGAGATTAATCACACGATCATCACTTTATTGCCAAAGGTGGAATTGCCATCTAAAGATTAAGGATTCGTTGGATATCATAATTTGTGAGAATCAATCTGCTTTTGTCCCGGGGAGGAGAATTACGGATAATATTTTATTTACTCAAGTGGTTATGAAAAACTACCACTTGAATAGGGGTATTCCTCGATGTGCTTTCAAAGTAGACATCCAAAAGGCCTACGATACGGTGGATTGGATTTTTTTGAATGATATTCTCCAGGGTTTTAGGTTTCATCCGACTATGGTTATGTGGATTATGAAGTGTGTTATCATTCTCTATTAGTATTAATGGGAACCTACATGGTCATTTCATGGGCAAGCGTGGTTTAAGACAAGGCGATCAGTTATCTCCATATCTCTTCAAAATGGTTATGGAGATGCTCACTCGGTTGATTAAACGAAACATCCATCGGTCGGAGGAATTTAGATTTCATCCTAAGTGCGAAAGTCAAGAAATTGTAAATGTTTGTTTTGCGGATGATCTATTTTTATTTTCTCATGCTAGCAAAGGTTTTGTTAAGGTTATTGCAGATGTGCTAGAGGACTTTAAAATTTTTTCTGGGCTGGTGCCAAGTGTCCAAAAGAGTATAGCGTATTTTGCTAACGTGAATTCGTATATGAAGCAGGCTGTTCTTGAGATTATGCCATTCACTGAGGGTTCGTTACCTGTTATATATATGGGAGTTCCGCTCATCTATTCTCATTTATATCATAAGGATTGTAAGGGGCTTCTTGATTGTATGAAGGCAAAGCTTGATAACTGGAAGAATAAATTTTTATCATTTGCTGGTCGTGTGCAACTCATAAACTCCGTTCTTTCGTCTATGCAAATGTATTAGTCTTCGGTTTTTTCCTTCCGAATAGTGTCATCAAAGACATGGAGAAGTTGATGCGTGGTTTTTTATGGTGTCAGGGTGAGATGAAGTGGGGGAAGGCTAAAGTCAAGTGGTCTTAGGTTTGTTTACCTAAGGAGGAAGGGGACTTAGGGATTAAAAACCTTAAAAGGTGGAATATCGCGTTAATGTCCTTCCATATTTGGAGTATTCTAAACCATAAACAATCTCTTTGGGTTAAGTGGATACATACTTATCGATTGCATAATAGACATTTCTGGGCGGTGGACGTTGTCCCATCGGCTAGCTGGGTGTGGCGCAAAATAATGAATATTCGTAACATTGTCCGAAACCAGATTGTCCATGTTATCGGTAATGGTACTTCTACTTTTGCTTGGCATGATTCATGGTCGGATCTCGGGCTACTTGATAACTTTATTTCAGCAAGAGAAATCCATAGAGCTGGATTCAATTATGGGTCCAAAGTCTCGGATCTGATCTCGCCTATGGGGTGGAAATGGCCTCAAGAATGGGTCATAAAATATCCCATGCTGCTAAATGTACCACTTCCTGATATGGTTAGTCAAGACAAAATGATGTGGAAAGCTTTTGATGGAAGTTTAGTTGATTTCTCAACAAAAACAGCATGGAATTCTTTTAGACCTCGAGGTAACATAGTTGATTGGCATTCGTTCGTTTGGTTTGCAGGTTGTATCCCTCGACATACTTTTATTTCATGGTTACTTATGGAGGAGAAATTAAAAACACAAGATAAATTGCAACCATGGGATGTGGGTGGAGTAAATAACGGGTCAATGGTCTGTGCTTTATGCCAAGCTCAACAAGATTTTCATAACCACCTATTCTTTGAATGCGCTTATTCAAAGAAAGTGTGGGAATTGTGCCAGCGGTATTTTGCTATTATGGAGATCAATCACAAATGGCGAGACATTCTGGGAGTGCTGCTTCCGGTTGCTTATAGAAAAGTGGCGCGAGTTTTGGTGTTCAAATTGTTATTTTTAGCATCCGTGTATTTCATTTGGCAAGAGCGGAATGCTAGATTTTTCAAGGGCGAATCAAGGAACCCAGATCAAGTCTTTAATATCATCTTTGGAACCGTTCGATTAAAGTTGATGTCGGTGAAGTTCAAGGACTCTAATCATGTTCGTTGCTTAAAAATGGCTTGGAAGATTTAGTGCTTGTAGTGTTGTGTTGGCTTAGTTTTGGTTGTTTTAGCCTTTGTGCCTTTGGTTTGTCTCCTGTCTGTAGGCTTTTTGGCTTTTAGACATTCTTGTAATCTTTTGTGATTTTATAATATTTACCGGGTGAATACCCTTTACCCAAAAAGAAACATACACTAACAAAACATATAAAATGTGATAAATTTCATCAATATATAACACATAAAATAGAATAATTCTTTAAAAAACTATTAAAAATGACATGAAGGTTTGTACATGCTTTTTGGAAACAAAACTTTATTGGATAATTTGGTGGACATTGAGAATATAGTTGTAAAGGTTTTTACACATTGAGAAAAGAGTTGTGTTAATATATGGTGGAGATGCTTCGAGATATCTAAATTTATAAAACACTAATACCGTATTAAATATTAAATGATATTTTTATTAATTATTTTTATCTTCCAAACTGGCATTCATATATTAGCGGCATTTATTTGTTTTTATTTTGTATCTTTTTAATTAAAATTAATATATAATAATTATAAAATAATGACATCATCATTATGAAAATTTAAGGGTAATTAGTGAAATGATGACATCATTATTTTAGAACTTTATATGAATACTAGTGAAATGACCCAGTAAATCACGGGTTTGTTTAAACGAAACAGTTTAATAATATGTTTTAGGCATTAGGAGAATCTAAATGTTAAAGTCATTTAGTTTAATGACCCGTGGAACAATGAATTCCGACTAAGAAAGTTTTCGTTTTTACAAATACATTGATGTACTTAACTTGGTCAGAATACATGAATTAACTTGATGTACTTAACTTTGTCAAAAGCCTACATTACAGCGTTTTATTGAGACATGTATTTCACATACATATGTAACGTAATTAATCTCGTAAAAGCAACAAAAATCTAGGGTTTCAAATGGAAACCCTAATTTCTTTTATAATCGTTCCTAGACCTATCCCAATAATACATAACATAACATTCCTTTCAGAATATGAATATTATAAAGAAACCCTAAATCCACCGATTAAACAATCAACAACAGTGAAATCGTAATTTTGGATTTCTCAATCACAACGAATATCGAGCGAGTAGCTCAGATACCATAAACAAACTAATGGATGATTTGGATAATCCATCATGAATACAAAAACAACTACACTTTTGATTTCCAAAAGGAATACAACAAAAGATTTTTTTCTATAGATATAACAACAAACATATACATAAACTGAATGACTGAAAGATAATGTCCTAACCCTATATATAAACAATTAATACTAAGCTATATAAAATAGAAAAAAATAATTTTGACCCTTGAACTTATGCTAATTACATAACTGGTTCCCAAACTTTATGTCCACGTATGTGCCATATTAACTTGAACCCCATACTCGGTATGTGTGACGCCCCGTACTAAATCATCATGTACGGACCATCAACAACAGGATCATTACAAGGTTAAGTACTATATGCGTTTTCAAAACAGAGTTTACATTCATAAATAAAAGTGACGTCATAACATACGTCAATTGTTTTACAAATCAAAAGTATGCTTCGCTAAGTAGAAGCATTAAATAAGTGTACGTGACCATAATGGTCGTTACATAACATAAGTTCATAAGTAAAAAGTTTGAATGCAACATAAGTAGTCATGCGATAACAACTCTAGGCAGCGGGTTCTACAGCACGACTAGTAAGATAGCGGAAGCGACTTCAAGCACCTGAGAAAATACATGCTTAAAAAGGTCAACACAAAGGTTGGTGAGCTATAGTTTAAGTATAACAGTAATGTAAGTAGGCCACGAGATTTCAGTGCTCAACGAGCGTTTCAAACGTATGTAAAAGTATATGCTTAACCGTGGGCACCCGGTAACTAACTTAACGTTTAATGTACCCCCTTAAAGTGCACTTGGCAAGTGCGTATAACCTCGAAGTATTAAACACTCGTTAAATGCTAGCGCTACTAGCCCGAGTGGGGATGTCAAACCCTATGGATCCATATCTAAGATTCGCGTTCACGGTTCAAAAACCAATGATTAAACGTTACCGAGCTAAAGGGAATGTTTCTGCCGTTATATAACTCACACATATATAAAGTTTAAGTACTCGTGCCTAGTATGTAAAACATAAAATCCGCATGTATTCTCAGTTCCCAAAATAAGTTAAAGTAAAAAGGGAATGCTATAACTCACAATGATAATGTAGTCGTAAAGTTGGTTCGGAAAAGTGTGCAAGTAATCGGTCCGAAGGTCCTCAACCTAAGGCAAATAGTACTAAGTCAGTAAATCGTCTTAATAGGTTTAAAAGTATGTACATAAGGTCTTAAGGGTCATCATCATTCATCATCAAACAAAAGGTGTAAAGTAAGTTTCGTTTATGAAAGTAGTTTAAAACAAAGACTGACTTCGGTCAGTCACCACGGCCTCTACCCTTACTGAATTAAGGTGAGACCAGTGGTCATGGCTCCGTCTATGAGTCCCTTAAGTGTGGTAAAATTTACAGAAGCAAACTCGTCTTGGTTTGACCGTGGCGACGGTCTAAGTGCGAGTAGGTCAGAAATTTCTGCACAACGTTAAAGGACATGGTAACGATCGGAGGGCCATAAATCCTAAACCGTAACTCGGATTAAGACGAGTCCTATATGAAAAGTTATCTACTCGAAAAGTTCTATCTAAAAATCAAGGTTAGAACAGCCCAGGTCTACTGGTCTGTTCCAGAAGCATCAGGTCAGTAGGTTTTGGACAGAACAGTGGGTTTTGGAGAGTTCCGGTTGTCTCGGTGCTTGATGTTCATCACGGTTCTCATCCTTGATGCGTATAGCTTCAAGTGTACAACTCGTTGATGTGTTAACATCATTTTGACCAAGGTTTGTCCATCATAACTCAAGTGCAAGTGTGGTAAGTGTTTGATGAACCAAGGTTACATGTAAGTTTATGAACAAGTTCATGAACACTAAGAAAGATCACAACCAAGTGTTGGATCCATGATACTTGCACCAAAGTGTAAGCTCTTGTTGGTTTCATGTCCTTGTTCAAATGTGTAGTAAGCAACTAACAATAAGAAATAAAGAAAATGAATGATAAGCCTAAACCAACCATGAAGGTGGTATTCTAGTAACATACAACAAACAAGAACACAAGTAACAATTATAAAGATTATAAACTTTAAATCTTTTGAAACAAAATATGTAGAACATAACTAGATAGATTATGTTCTTGGATGTTCTTGATAAATACAAGATATAAGATGAAGAATCAAACTAAAAAGTTTGTTCTTGTAACTTAGTAAAGAAAGACATGTAATTAAGTAATAATAACAAGTGACAAGACAAGTATTTAATC
This sequence comes from Rutidosis leptorrhynchoides, assembly GCF_046630445.1. Taxonomy (NCBI): domain Eukaryota; kingdom Viridiplantae; phylum Streptophyta; class Magnoliopsida; order Asterales; family Asteraceae; genus Rutidosis; species Rutidosis leptorrhynchoides. Next base: position 298,611,415 of record NC_092338.1, on the reverse strand, counting down.
TTTAACAAGAACAAGTAATAACAACAAAGATTGATGATGATAATTGGGGACTAGGCTACGGTTTGCAAGAGAAAAAAAAGAGAGAAAAACTCTTCAAGTTGCTTACAAATTAGAGAGAAAAAGGAGAGAAACTTGAGAGGAAATTGTGTGTGTTTTGAGAGAATGAAACAAGGATGAGTGTAATGAAAAAAATGAAAGCAAAAGACCTCTCTAAAGGCCTCAAATTTTCGGCCAGCTGCATTTGGGGAGTGGATGGAAGTATTTGATGGTCACTAGCATGTAAAGAGTTTAAAAGTTGGTTAAAGAGTGGGGTTACATGGGGATTATGGCAACTAGATTCCATTTCCAAGCTAACCATCTAGTTTAAGTTCAAGTATCATACTTACATGTAAACATGGGCTAGATTAATCCATAATATAAGTAGGGTGGGCTTACACTAGTCCATTAACACATAAAAGGCCCAAGTTGCAAGTAGTTAGCAAGTAATCCAATAAAAGTCCATCTTAAGCCCAAGTAACTAACTAAAAGCCTTAGTTAATTAAAATGATTAATAAAATTAATCATGAATGTAAATAATATCTTAAAATATTATTCGTGCAAGTTCCGGGTGTCACAAAGACGTTTCGGGCATTTAAAGTTCAAGTACGGGCAATTAAAGCAACATGTAAATGTAATAACATACATTCGTTTAATCAAGCGTATTAATAATAATAATTATTAATAAATAACGTTGGAAAAACCAGGGTCGTTACATTACCCACCTGTTAAAGAAAATTTCGTCCCGAAATTTAAGCTGAAGTAGATGGAGGAGTCGGGAAAAGATGAGGATATTTCCGCATCATTTGATCCTCTCGTTCCCAAGTAAACTCAGGTCCTCGTTTGGCATTCCATCGTACTCGTACAATCGGAATCTTGTTGCGTTTCAAAGTTTTGATCTCACGATCCATAATCTCAACAGGTTCCTCCACAAAGTGGAGTTTGTCATCAATAGTAAGTTCTTCCAATGGTATGATGAGTTCGGGTGCAGCAAGACACTTCTTCAAGTTTGACACATGGAAGGTAGGATGAACTGAGCTCAATTGTGCTGGTAGATCCAAACGGTATGCAACTGGTCCAACACGTTCCAAGATCTCGAAAGGACCAATGTATCGTGGGTTCAACTTTCCACGTTTTCCAAAACGGATCACACCTTTCCAAGGTGCAACCTTCAACATTACACGATCACCAACATTAAATTCAAAGTCTTTCCGTTTAAGATCGGCATAGCTCTTTTGGCGATCACGGGCAGTCTTAAGTCTAGCTTGGATCTGAGCAATCTTCTCCGTGGTTTCGTGAACTACCTCGGGTCCGGTGATTTGCTTTTCGCCTACTTCGGCCCAACAAATAGGAGATCGGCACTTACGACCATACAATGCTTCAAAAGGTGCAGCATTAATGCTTGAGTGATAACTGTTGTTGTACGAGAATTCGGCGAGTGGCAAATGCCTTTCCCAGGCCTTTCCAAAATCAATGACACATGCACGCAGCATGTCCTCCAAGGTCTGAATCGTTCGTTCACTTTGCCCGTCAGTCTGAGGATGATAAGCAGTACTCATGTCAAGACGAGTTCCCATGGCTTCTTGCAAAGAACGCCAAAATCTGGAAGCAAAACGGGGATCGCGATCGGAGATGATTGATAAAGGTACACCATGACGAGATACAACCTCTTTGATGTACAGCTGAGCAAGTCTTTCCATTGTATCAGTTTCCTTCATCGCTAGGAAGTGTGCAGATTTGGTGAGGCGGTCAACAATAACCCAAATAGTATCGCATCCGCCCACCGTCTTCGGCAGCTTAGTAATGAAATCCATTGTGATCCTTTCCCACTTCCATTGTGGGATTTCCGGCTGTTGAAGTAACCCAGAAGGTCTCTGATGCTCGGCTTTAACCTTCGAGCAAGTCAAACACTTACCAACATAAGTCGCAACGTCCTTCTTAAGATTCGGCCACCAATACTGTTCTTTAAGGTCGTGGTACATCTTACCTGCACCAGGGTGAATCGAATATCTCGATTTGTGTGCTTCATCAAGTATCAGGCTTCGTAGATCTCCATAGTAAGGTACCCAAATTCTTCCGGCATAACATCGGAGTCCAGACTCTCTATCCTCGAATCGAGAGACAAGTATGTTCAAATGCTCGTGAGATATGTTCTCCTCCTTGAGAGCCTCAACTTGGGCTACTCTGATCTGGTTGTTGAGGTTCGAATGGATGGTGATGTTCAGAGCCCTAACACGGAGAGGTGCCGTCCTCTCCTTTCGGCTTAAAGCGTCAGCTACAACATTGGCCTTGCCAGGGTGATAACGGAGTTCACAATCGTAGTCGTTGAGCGTCTCGATCCATCGACGCTGTCTCATATTCAATTGCTTCTGATCGAAGATGTGCTGGAGACTCTTGTGATCGGTGAAGATAGTGCTCTTAGTTCCATACAAATAATGTCTCCACAATTTGAGTGCAAAGACAACGGCTCCAAGTTCAAGATCATGTGTAGTGTAGTTCCGCTCGTGAATCTTCAATTGGCGGGAGGCATAGGCAATAACCTTTGATCGTTGCATCAATACACAACCAAAACCACTCTTCGATGCATCGCAATAAACAACAAAGTCGTCACTGCCTTCAGGAAGTGATAGGATAGGTGCGGAGGTTAACTTCTTCTTCAAAGTTTGGAATGCTGATTCGTGTGTGGGTTCCCAAATGAACTTCTTGCCCTTGTGAGTCAGTGCGGTCAAGGGACGCGCAATCAGAGAAAATCCTTCGATAAACCTTCGATAATAACCGGCGAGACCTAGAAATTGGCGAATATGCGTTGGAGTAGTGGGGGTCTCCCACTTGCTGATGGCTTCAATCTTGGCGGGATCAACTTTGATACCCTGGTCGCTTACAACATGACCCAAAAACTGTACTTCCTTCAACCAAAATTCGCACTTGGAGAATTTGGCGTAAAGTTGCTCTTGTCTTAAGAGTTCAAGCACTAGCCGAAGGTGTTGCTCATGTTCTTCTTCGCTCTTAGAGTAGATGAGGATATCATCTATGAAGACGATAACAAACTTATCCAAGTAAGGCTTGCAGACACGATTCATGAGATCCATGAACACGGCAGGTGCATTTGTCAAACCGAATGGCATCACGAGGAACTCATAATGACCATAACGGGTCCTGAATGCAGTTTTCATCACGTCACTTTCCTTCACCCTCAGCTGGTGATATCCGGATCGCAAATCGATCTTTGAATAAACGCTCGATCCTTGTAGTTGATCAAAAAGATCATCAATTCGTGGAAGAGGATATCGATTCTTGATAGTCAATTTGTTGAGTTCACGGTAGTCGATACACATACGGAAAGATCCATCCTTCTTCTTTACAAACAACACAGGTGCGCCCCAAGGCGAGAAGCTTGGTTGGATAAACCCTCGATCTAATAGCTCTTGTAGTTGACTCTGTAATTCTTGCATCTCGGAAGGTGCGAGTCTATAAGGTGCGCGAGCTACAGGTGCAGCTCCTGGCACTAAGTCAATCTGAAACTCTACTGCTCTCTGCGGCGGTAATCCAGGCAATTCCTCTGGGAAGACATCAGAAAATTCGTTCACAATTCGTACGTCGTTCACGTTCTTCACCTCAGTTTCTACCGCTTTCACATGTGCTAGGACAGCAAAGCGTCCCTTCTTCATAATCTTTTGCGCTTTCACGCAACTAATGAGGTTCAACTTCGAGGTACATCTCTCTCCATAGATAACCAGTGGTTCGCCATCTCCTTGTGGTATGCGAAGTGCTTTATCTCCACAGATAACATCGGCCTTTATCTTGCTCAACCAATCCATACCGACGATCGCGTCAAAACTTCCCAGTTTGATAGGTATCAAATCAATTTCGAAATCTGCACCAGCTATGTTGATAATAGCTCCACGACTAATATGGTCAACCTTTTCAAGTTTTCCATTGGCGACCTCGACAAGCATACTTTCCTTCAAAGGAACTAACGACCAATCTAACTTATCACAAAAATGTCTACACACATAGCTTCTATCGGCACCAGTATCAAATAGGACAGAAGCTAAAAGATTGTTGATCTTGAATATACCTGTCACCAAGTCGGGGTTGTCGCGAGCGTCCCTTGCATTAACATTGAAGGCTCTAGCACGTGGTGGTCCGCCATCCTTACGCTTGTTAGGACACTCATTTCTGAAATGGCCCGTCTTTCCACATTCATAACACTTCTTAGGCCCATTGTTGTTGTGGTTTGGCTTCACATTCAAAGTGGTAACCTTGCAATCCTTGCCAACATGTCCAGATCGTTGGCACTTCTCACAGATAACATTGCAATACCCAGTGTGGTGCTTGTAGCACCTATTGCATTGTGGTAAGGTTCCTTTGTAGTTCGGATTGGTGCGGTTGTTGTTGTTGGGGTTGGTGTTGTTGTTGTGCATGTTGTTGTTTTGCCTGAACCCTTCATGTCGTTTTGCCGGGTTTTGATCATAGTTCCTACCCCTGTTGTTGTTGTGGTTGTTGTCCCATTTCCTCTTTTCACCACTAACAGTTTCAAACTTAGCCTTCTCCGGCTCGTCCAGGATGATTTGATTCAAGAGAGTATGCGCCATGCGCATTGCTTCGGGAACGCTTGGTGGCTTGGATGAGGTAACATTACCCTTGATGGACTTAGGAAGTCCCGAGAAGTATTTCTCCAAACGCTTAAATTCGGGGGTGACCATGGTTGGACACATAAGAGCCAATTCCAAAAACCTACGGTTGTAGTTGTTAAGGTCGTTCCCTACGGTTTTCAATTGCATAAATTCGATTTCCATCTTTTGAATCTCGGTTCTCGGACAGTATTCCTCGATCATAGCACATTTAAATTCTTCCCAAGGCGTAGCATACGCCTCATCAATTCCTTTCGCTTGGGCCATGGTATTCCACCATGTGAGCGCGCCATCAGACAGCGTGCAAGATGCAAATTTCGTTTTGTTAGCCTCAGAACAATTGCTAACCCTGAATACCGATTCCAACTTTTCGAACCATCTGGTGAGACCAACGGGTCCCTCAGTGCCACTGAAGTAGTGTGGCTTGCAGTTTTGAAATTCCTTGTAAGTACACCCATCTCGGACGACAGGTGGATTGACAGGCGGTGGTGGTGGAACTTGGGGTTGTCTTTCAGCTAGTGCAGCAGCGACTCGCTCGTTAATCATTTCCTCAATTTGTGCCGCGGTGGGGATAGATCTCCCGTTGGCCATGATGTTCTATACAAACATTTTGACTCAAGTCAAAATCCATTATGCAAATAATAATAATATAGTATATAACAACCAACATGAAAACAGCACAACACATGTTGATTAAGTAATGCAAGCATATATAAGTACCACAAAACCATGATATGATAATGTAAATAGAACACTTGCGCACAAAGTAACAACACAAATTCCATTCATTAATGATAATAAGTTCATACATTACAATAAGTTCGTACATTACATAAGTGAAATATGAAATTACAAAAAGAGATTACAATACAGAATCTAGTACAAAGTCCTACGGCGATGGTGGGTACAAGATGTCCAAAACATGAGTCATCTGCTCCTCGAGCTCAGTAACTCGAGTCTGGAGAATCTCAATCTCCCGCCTCATTTCCTCATTAGAGGAAGATGGTGGGGCAGGTGGTGCTGGCGGTGCAGGTGGAGCCGGTGGTGCTGAAGTGGATGGTCCGGCTCTGGGTGGAGACGGTAATATCTGTGGGTCGGCGGGGTACGGCACCAGCCGTTTACGAGCAGTGATCCTACGACGCCGACCATAAGCGTCAGTGACAGTACGACCAGGAATTATGCCAGCGAAGCGATACCGCTTCTTCGGCGGGGTAGAAGGTGCCTGAATCGGTCGGTCAGCGGGATCCTCCTCATCACTGGAGTCGTCAGATGAGGTGTCGTCTGAAGAAGCATCGGTGGAAGAACCGTCGTCTGAATCATGCGGTGGTGGCGCGGGTGGCTCAACATATCCGAAAGCGGCCAACATCTGTCGGTGTCGGCCTGGCGTAATCACGGCTAAGCGGCCGTCGGCAGTGCGTCGGCAAGGTGTGCGCCAGTGATTACGGAAGGGACCTTCCCCGAACTCCGCGGGGATCTCCATGCCACCAATGCGAGCCAGTTGCCTCAGGGGTCTGGAAGAAGACGCCGGGATAGGCACACTAGAGCTAGCTCCAGAACTAGAGGCGCCGGGGTCGCCAGTGGGTGTCGGGGCCGGAATGTCGGCAGCAGCAGCAGCAGCAACAGGTGCAGCAGTGGGTGGAACAACGGGGCCTGAGCCGCTCGGGATGTCAGTAGGTGGAACGTCCGACATCTGAACAAGGAAAAATAAATTTTCCATGTCAGTATGTCATAAAGCAAGCAAATAATAGGCCAACAGTTTAAATCATGTATAACAATAAGTAGCATGGCAATATCAGTAATTGTACGAAACTAGCATGCAATCGAAAGCAAGTAATAGCATGCAGTAGTGAAATCACGTAGTAGCATACGGCATATAGCAGTAACAGTAAGCAGCAGCATGCAGTAAGTTCAGCGGAAACAAGTAAACTAACAAGTTGTAGATTAGCCCTATTAGTGAATCCTACTCGGGTCGGTCTTAGTCTCACTAATGCATCCTAATTCCCTACAACCAATGCTCTGATACCAAATGTGACGCCCCGTACTAAATCATCATGTACGGACCATCAACAACAGGATCATTACAAGGTTAAGTACTATATGCGTTTTCAAAACAGAGTTTACATTCATAAATAAAAGTGACGTCATAACATACGTCAATTGTTTTACAAATCAAAAGTATGCTTCGCTAAGTAGAAGCATTAAATAAGTGTACGTGACCATAATGGTCGTTACATAACATAAGTTCATAAGTAAAAAGTTTGAATGCAACATAAGTAGTCATGCGATAACAACTCTAGGCAGCGGGTTCTACAGCACGACTAGTAAGATAGCGGAAGCGACTTCAAGCACCTGAGAAAATACATGCTTAAAAAGGTCAACACAAAGGTTGGTGAGCTATAGTTTAAGTATAACAGTAATGTAAGTAGGCCACGAGATTTCAGTGCTCAACGAGCGTTTCAAACGTATGTAAAAGTATATGCTTAACCGTGGGCACCCGGTAACTAACTTAACGTTTAATGTACCCCCTTAAAGTGCACTTGGCAAGTGCGTATAACCTCGAAGTATTAAACACTCGTTAAATGCTAGCGCTACTAGCCCGAGTGGGGATGTCAAACCCTATGGATCCATATCTAAGATTCGCGTTCACGGTTCAAAAACCAATGATTAAACGTTACCGAGCTAAAGGGAATGTTTCTGCCGTTATATAACTCACACATATATAAAGTTTAAGTACTCGTGCCTAGTATGTAAAACATAAAATCCGCATGTATTCTCAGTTCCCAAAATAAGTTAAAGTAAAAAGGGAATGCTATAACTCACAATGATAATGTAGTCGTAAAGTTGGTTCGGAAAAGTGTGCAAGTAATCGGTCCGAAGGTCCTCAACCTAAGGCAAATAGTACTAAGTCAGTAAATCATCTTAATAGGTTTAAAAGTATGTACATAAGGTCTTAAGGGTCATCATCATTCATCATCAAACAAAAGGTGTAAAGTAAGTTTCGTTTATGAAAGTAGTTTAAAACAAAGACTGACTTCGGTCAGTCACCACGGCCTCTACCCTTACTGAATTAAGGTGAGACCAGTGGTCATGGCTCCGTCTATGAGTCCCTTAAGTGTGGTAAAATTTACAGAAGCAAACTCGTCTTGGTTTGACCGTGGCGACGGTCTAAGTGCGAGTAGGTCAGAAATTTCTGCACAACGTTAAAGGACATGGTAACGATCGGAGGGCCATAAATCCTAAACCGTAACTCGGATTAAGACGAGTCCTATATGAAAAGTTATCTACTCGAAAAGTTCTATCTAAAAATCAAGGTTAGAACAGCCCAGGTCTACTGGTCTGTTCCAGAAGCATCAGGTCAGTAGGTTTTGGACAGAACAGTGGGTTTTGGAGAGTTCCGGTTGTCTCGGTGCTTGATGTTCATCACGGTTCTCATCCTTGATGCGTATAGCTTCAAGTGTACAACTCGTTGATGTGTTAACATCATTTTGACCAAGGTTTGTCCATCATAACTCAAGTGCAAGTGTGGTAAGTGTTTGATGAACCAAGGTTACATGTAAGTTTATGAACAAGTTCATGAACACTAAGAAAGATCACAACCAAGTGTTGGATCCATGATACTTGCACCAAAGTGTAAGCTCTTGTTGGTTTCATGTCCTTGTTCAAATGTGTAGTAAGCAACTAACAATAAGAAATAAAGAAAATGAATGATAAGCCTAAACCAACCATGAAGGTGGTATTCTAGTAACATACAACAAACAAGAACACAAGTAACAATTATAAAGATTATAAACTTTAAATCTTTTGAAACAAAATATGTAGAACATAACTAGATAGATTATGTTCTTGGATGTTCTTGATAAATACAAGATATAAGATGAAGAATCAAACTAAAAAGTTTGTTCTTGTAACTTAGTAAAGAAAGACATGTAATTAAGTAATAATAACAAGTGACAAGACAAGTATTTAATCTTTAACAAGAACAAGTAATAACAACAAAGATTGATGATGATAATTGGGGACTAGGCTACGGTTTGCAAGAGAAAAAAAAGAGAGAAAAACTCTTCAAGTTGCTTACAAATTAGAGAGAAAAAGGAGAGAAACTTGAGAGGAAATTGTGTGTGTTTTGAGAGAATGAAACAAGGATGAGTGTAATGAAAAAAATGAAAGCAAAAGACCTCTCTAAAGGCCTCAAATTTTCGGCCAGCTGCATTTGGGGAGTGGATGGAAGTATTTGATGGTCACTAGCATGTAAAGAGTTTAAAAGTTGGTTAAAGAGTGGGGTTACATGGGGATTATGGCAACTAGATTCCATTTCCAAGCTAACCATCTAGTTTAAGTTCAAGTATCATACTTACATGTAAACATGGGCTAGATTAATCCATAATATAAGTAGGGTGGGCTTACACTAGTCCATTAACACATAAAAGGCCCAAGTTGCAAGTAGTTAGCAAGTAATCCAATAAAAGTCCATCTTAAGCCCAAGTAACTAACTAAAAGCCTTAGTTAATTAAAATGATTAATAAAATTAATCATGAATGTAAATAATATCTTAAAATATTATTCGTGCAAGTTCCGGGTGTCACAAAGACGTTTCGGGCATTTAAAGTTCAAGTACGGGCAATTAAAGCAACATGTAAATGTAATAACATACATTCGTTTAATCAAGCGTATTAATAATAATAATTATTAATAAATAACGTTGGAAAAACCAGGGTCGTTACAGTATGTTTCACCTATTTAAATGACACATTATCCAAAATGAGTCTAAATCCTTCACTGGAAAACTTCAAACCACAACTACATCAACTTGATCCAACAAGCTCCACCATTAACCTGTTAATCTAAACCAAACAATTATAAGAATAAGAATAAAGATGAAACATAACAAATAATTAGATTGTATTGAATTTAAAAGGATATCCGTATTGCTTGACGGTCTATAATGACTCTTAACAATATCAATTTTTGTTAGCTCTTATGTCCTTAACACTTCCATCCGTTGTGACACCCCAACCGTCTGAATTCTAATTCAGCAGTGGTGCGCGTCGCGCACCTATCCTTCGCATTTTGCAGGCATGCTGACGGGTTTGATTGAGGATTTTAAGGGATTTAAGGGTATAAATGTAATTTAATAATAAAATCGTATAAGGTGGGTTTTGGGGTCATTTCCAGTCATTCTACATCATTTCCACTTCCAGAGAGTTTAGCGAGAGAGAGACACCCCATCTTGAGTTCTAGAGTGAGTGCTCTCAAATTGGAAGAGATTGAGAGATTTTGGATGTGCATGAACTTTAATAGATATTATCCTCTATCATAGAGCGTGTTGCAGTCGATTTATAACTTCTATACTTAATATATCTCAGTTGGTAAAAACCTAACTCTTGCTTTGTGATTTAAATTGGGGGTTTAGGGTTTGGCTCGGAATTGGGGGTATGGGTGACCTAAAAATTGTGCCTAAATCATGTGTTAATGTTTTAAAAGCTGAAAATTTTATGGGGATAATGGAATTAGAGTTCTTGTGTATAAAAATGAGAAAATTGTAGTTTGGGTTTTATTACCATGTGTATGGACTTTAGTAGGTGGGGTTTGGGTAAATTTGTGATGATAGGTTTGGGTGCAAAATGAAAATGGTGAAATGGACCACCTTCAACCATTAGGGATTATGGGGTTAGTCTCAAGAATAAGGGAATTGATAATATTATTGTGTGTGTATGTGATTGTTGTTTAGGTGGAGCTAAGGAACTAAGTTCTAGCTAATTGTTTTCAAGTATCATCCATTTCTATGTGAGTTCATAACTTATTAACTTATTCTTGGGAAAAGAGAGGTATCATCGAATTGCATCCGTGCAAGAGATGGTGGACTAATCTTGGTGATTCCCAAGAATGTATCTTGTTGCGCTTGATATCTTGTTATGACCATATGTTCGTATAAGTGTGACTCGACACTTGTATTAAACTCTTGTTGCCCCTAAAGATGGGTGTTGGGTCATATAGGTCACTCCATATCGGTTTTAAGAAATACTTATTGTGCAATATCGTAAACTCCTCGTATGCGGTAAGGATTACTTTGATGCTTGACATGCTACTTAACGGGTAAGTGTATGTAACCAAGGGTATGGGAGTCCAAATGTTTGTTATTGTTTACGTATTACTTTTGTTGATACTCAATTGTAGATAACGTACGTATAGTTTATGTATTCACTAAGCATTAAAGCTTATTTCTACCTTGTGTTGTGTTGTGGGTTTAGGTGTTAGTGGTTTAAAGACGACTCGGGAAGCCAAGCAAGTGGCTAAGGAGTGAACGAGGGTTCTAAGTGTAAGCAAGTTCATAAACTCTCATTTTGTTTATTTGGTACTTTAGGTGAACTATGCTTTCAAGGCAAGTGGATGTATGTGGGAAGGGCCGGTTCATATTCATGTTTTGTATCTTGGGATAAGTTGTCGTGTCAAACGCCTAAGGAACATTTAGTGTTGAAGTCATGAAGTCCTTTATGTGATGTTTTGAATATTATTTGCTTGTTGTAAACTGGTGAACAACATATTTAAATGTCGTAAGCATATTGATGTTTTGGGTCGATGCATATGAATTAAAATGAAACTGCTGTTCAGACCTTCAACACTGTGCGTCGCGCAGAATGGCGCGCGTCGCGCCGTATATCATGCAAAGGGGAATATGAGCTAATCATGAAAATGGGATCCAGAATTCGTGTTGGTGCGCATCGCGCAGTGGAAGCGCGCGCTGCGCACTAAGGCATGTTTTGGATGCCGAAAATCAGAATCCTGGGTATCTGGCACAGTGGTGTTGCGCGTCGCACAGAAAAGTGGCGCGCCGCACCATAAAGCTTAATTGGAAAATGTATATATAAAAATAAAAATAAAATTCTAACGGGTTGTGTCGTTTCATCCGTCCTACACACTGATGTTATTCATTTCTTCCTACACGGATGACGAAAGATGGAAGAAGACCACAATATGATCTTAAAGCTAGAAAACAAAAAAGTTTTATTTTTAAAGTAGATTTTGAAAAAGCTTTTGATTGTTTAGATTGGGAATTCCTCAATGATATAATGGGCTACATGGGTTTCGGGATTAAATGGAGAAAATGGATAATGTCGTGCTTAAATTCCACTTCTATCTCGGTACTCATAAATGGCTCGCCAATCAAGCAATTTTTTTTCTTCCTAAAAGAGGTGTAAGACAAGGAGATCCGCTCTTTCCTTTCTTGTTTATCTTAGCAAGTGAAGGCTTAAACTATCTCCTAGACACTGCTATAAAGAAAAATATAATAAGAGGAGTTGAGGTAGGTAACGATAATGTAACAGTGTCACATTTACAATATGCGGATGACACGATCATTTTTGGGAAATGGAATAAAATGGAGGTAAAAAACATTACAAAGATTCTTAAATGTTTTGAAGATCTGTCGGGCCTAAAAATTAACTTAAGTAAGAGTTGTGTCTATGGTATTGGAACTACAAAGAATGAATTAAGTGCTCTTGCTTCTTGGTTCGGATGCAAAGAAGGGTCTTTCCCTCTTAACTATCTCGGTATCCCGATTGGTGCCTATCCCAGGCTTCATCACAATTGGTTACCCATCTTTGATAAGTTCAAAAAAAGACTTGCAAACTGGAAAGCAAATTCTATCTCATATGGCGGGCGACTAACCCTAATCAAATTGGTTTTAAGTAGTTTACCATTGTACTACTTCTCTCTTTTCAAAGCACCACAAAGTGTCATTAATGAACTTGAAGGTTTGCGTCGTAATTTTTTTTTGGGGTGGGTCGTCGGATCAAAAGAAAATGGCGTGGGTAAGTGGAACCAAATATTATGACCATATGATTCCGGTGGCATAAATGTTGGTTCCCTTAAATTCAAAAACCTTGCTCTTTTGCTAAAAATGGTGGTGGAGATTTCTTAATAATAATAACTCGTTTTGGACACGCGTAGTTAAAAGTATCTATGGGCAAAATGGTGGGTTAGGATGTATATCTCTATCACCCGAAAATGCTTTAAAAAAAAAAAACTTTCGGGAACCCTAAATAAGTTAGGGTGCGATATCTCTAACGCGTTTGTTAAAGTGATAGGTAACAGGAAGGAGACAAACATTTGGAACGATAAATGGTGCGGCAATGATCCCCTAAAAGTGATTTTTCCAAGACTTCATCGGTTAGATTTATTTAAAAATGTAACAGTAGCAGATCGAGTTTCATAGGCCGAAAATAATGCTAATTCATTTACTTGGGGCTGGGCTTCGGAACCTAAATAGAGAGCAGCAACAGAATTGTCAAAGCTTATTGAATGCCTTAACCAATATACTCCTTCAGGAAAAAATAAAGACGTATGGATCTGGAAATACAGCGGCAACAATCGCTACTCTTCCAAAGCACTCATAAACCTGCTGTATGAACAACCTTCTACTCAAAGTTGTCACTCTTCCCCAACGTTTTTAAAATCCCCTACTGCCAAAAAAAATTGGTATCCTAATATGGCATGTCAAGCAAAATAAACTCCCCGTAAGGTCGGAACTTGATGCTCGAGGTATCGACTTACACTCGACAAGGTGCCCGATATGTGACGATTCCATTGAAACACTTGTACATATTTTATTAGACTGCAGCAAAGCAAAAGACATTTGGGAAAGAATCCGCAAATGGTGGAATTTGGACTACCTAGATATCTCTAATCTCGAAGATCTTTCCAAATGCCTAAACCCTAGTTTTAACACTCATTCTTGTTCCTCCATCTAGCTAGCAGTGGTTTGGGTCACGTGTTGTTATATATGGAAAAATCGAAATAATTGCATGTTTGGAAATAATATTGAAAGCTGCCCAAAGATTGTGTCAGACATCCAGAAAAATTGTTTCGAATGGATAAACTGTCGAGGAAAAAAAGTTCAGTTAGACTGGCTAAATTGGATAAGCAACCCAAAAATTTTCGATGCTATCTCAACTTCGAAGGAAGGAATTGGCTAGATTACAGGTTTTCCCCTCTTTTTCTCTAGCTGTCTTTGGCCGAGCTAATTGGAATGGCACGGTGTGCTTTGTAGCCGTTGCAACAGCACTGTACTCCGCTTTCATCCCAGCTTGTGATTACAAGTTCCGTCTCGGCTACTATGCGGTTTGGAGTTTATAAGAGGTTTTCCTACTAGTCATTATATTGTGGAGATCTAGTTCGATGTCATTCTATGTATTTAACATATAGCTTCTAGTGCGTAGCCTGTACAGTTTTTGCTTTGTTTCTTGCTTTATGGGCTCCCTTTGAGTCCTGCTGTTGTAAAATGCTAATATATCAATAAAATTTCTTGATCTTTCAAAAAAAAAAAAAAAAAAATGTTAGATGCGATCTCTAGGGTGTATCATTAGTAGATATGTATTTTTACCTAGTAGGTCACATTGAAACACAATTTAAAGTGTGACAACTTGAAGTAAATTGAGAAAAGCATTATATTGTGGTGGAAAAAATTAAAATAACTGTTTATATAATTTGTTCCCGCTCATGTATCTCATATATATCAGTGATTCAAAGTTATCAAGTGACTGTAAGCCTATTAATTCAATTGCAACCAGTATTGTTCTTGCTCATGTATCTCATACATATAAGTGATTCAAAGTTATGAAGTGACTGCAAGCCTATTAATTGAATTGCAATCGGTATTGTGCTTGCTGGCAATAAGAGACTGATGTTAAGAACTTTTTGAGTAAACAAAGTCTCAATGAGGGTACGATGGACTTTATGACATCTGATATTCTGATATACAAGCGATTTCTGACGTGCCATGTCAGCTTACGGATGGGAAAGATTTACAAGGCAGGCATGTGGAGAGAAAGTGAACCAACCAAGATATGAAAACGTATAATGTTATTATGTTAACCAAATAAGGGAACAAATGGAAGATATAATTAAATCAGGTGTGAAAATCCTCCAGATAGTAGCAAACGGTACAAGGTATGAGAGAAAGAAAGATATGATATAATGGACAGAAACAATGATTCAAATACAAATTACAAATTCCGATTTATATGACTTGTAAGAAATTTAGTATGCCAATTCACCATCAAGCAGTGACAAGATTTCCATTATATCATCCACATTGTAACATACTACATCTAAGATCTGAAACTAGTAAACAGTTTTGAGCTCAAATTTGAATGTCACCCAAGAATTTCGAGTTCCAAATTCTGTCATTTTTACCCCTATTAGCTGTGACGTATCTCTCGTGGAGAGCTTTTAGGTGGGCAAAGCCTATCACTTACCTCGGATGCTAAAAAGCTAATGAAATACCAAAGCTTTTTGTTTTAGTCTAAGACGTAATTGATAATAGCATCCTATCATCAACAATATCGGTCCCATTTAATACAAGAAATAGCCGGGCCGAGACAATCAGGTTAATTGGTTACAGCTTATGACTTATCCTGTTTATTCACTTTTATCTAGTAAATTCGTAGCATTTGATTTGTTGTTACGTTTTAGGGTGTGCATATGAAAAGAGACTGAAGGATGAACATGTTGGTACTGCAATAGCTGAAATGGAATAGGTACTGTAAGTCATGTTATCTGATGTGGCTGTCTTATGTGGTATTGTATAACCTAAAAAATTTGTTAGTTAAACCGAGATGACCATACAAAAACAAATTATAAAAAATATGCTGATTTTGATGAACTGCGTGAATTAGGATATGAAACGTTTGGAACCGGATGTTGTTACCAAGAGAATCGGAAAGCTGTTTTGAAGAAAATCATCAAACAAGATTAGATTTGCTATGTACCCGGCATATACGAGTATTCTATGACTATTCCCGACCCTTTTTCCTGTACCTCAAGATTAGATTTGCTTTCAGTGAGATTTGAATGTGAGACCCTTGCGAGAAACTTGGTGCGGTAGAGCCCAACGCTTGCTAACTCCCGGGTACTAATAGAGTTAACATTTTATTTCACTTTTCTTGAAAGGAATGGTAAATATACATAATTTTATTTCACTTTTGGTTAGTTTCAATCTTAGTAGTTCTTGGTTACGTTTGGATTTTGTATTGGTTGTGGTGTTTTTATTGTGACCCGAGTACGTTTTAGTGTTACAGTTGCTCAAGGTTTGGGCTTTGTTAGCTTAGGATCTTTGTTTAATTTTAGGAAACGTTTCCAGCTTCCGAGCATTGCTTTGTGTCTGGATCGATTGTATTTTTGTTCGTCTTTTTCATAGATTGATGAAAGACTTAATTATATGTTATCGTTATTTTAGAAAAATAATGACCTGGAGAATATAACTATTGGATTAAATATGCATGCTCTTATGAAATATAACAGGTGACTTCCTTGTTTTTCAAAAGGATATTTTAGTTATATAAGAAAACGCATTTTGATTGGCAAAAGAAGGTCATATTTACACAAGATGCCGCACTTCTCAAAATTAAAAGTACTCAAACTTCTGGTCGAGTCGGGTATAAAAGTATCGAGTCAAGTTCATTCCAGCTTTAAAATATAGATTTGATTAATATTCATTATAATTATTTTAAATTTATATTTTAGTATTGATAATTGATCAGGTCAAGCTGAACTAAAAATATCAGTTCATTAGTCGAGTCAGAGTTCGAAAATACTAGATCGATCAAAGTTGAGTTGAGTTTCGAGCTTCAAGTTTTTTAATCGAGTCGAGTTCGAGTTTGACATCAACTCAACTCGATGTCGCTTCTAATTTCATGGTTTTGTTTATTTCTGTGATAGTTGTGGGCCAAGCCTAGTATTACTTTGGGCTGACCATTAATTCAATCTAATTTAATTGTGATTGTAAATATCATATAATCAAACATCTCTGTTACATGCAAATATTAGTGTATGCACAAAGATATTACGGAGTAAACTAAAAGTTTAATATAAGGAGCAGTTTTATCAAAGTGGTATAGAGACCGTACAAACCCCACACTCGCATATAAGGGGCTGCTCCAATAGATGCATTTTCAACTTTCAAGTACATACATGCGCTCAATCACTTAACAATGTGCATGAATCGTGATTTATGCAACTTTATACTTAGATAAGGAATCAGAGGTTAATAAAATATATTAACCCGTACAATAAGTTAAAGCTATGCTCGGTTACATTTCTATTGTAACAATTGTTTAGGTATTTTACCCCCAAGGCCCCAATAAATGAATCCGAAAACCTGATAGAATCCATGACACTGGTAAATTTAAGAATATGAATACTTCACCCGCTACAAGAAAATCGATTTTTTGGCACGGCATCTTTCCGGACGACATAAGTCGTCTCGGAAAGTCTACGAAAAGCCAAAACTTTTCTACTTTTTTGTCTGGCTTTTATTGAATTGTTGACCACCTGACGACATGATGTCGTCCCGAAAGAAATTTTCGTTTATTTTTTTTTATTCCGGAAAGAAAATAGCTCCAAAAATCAGAAAGTTTCGCGCGTTTTTTTCCGACAGCATGTCTTCCCTAGTAGTCATCTTGTCCTTTTTATTTTTTTATTTTTGGCTCAAAAAAGAAACTTTTCGCTCGCTTTTTTTTCGGGACGACATGTCATCCCAAAAAAATTTCATAGACGACCTTTTCATCTGATCATATCTGCCTATTTAAACTCCATTACGAGAATTCTCAACTCAAAATTAAAACACACACTTCACTCAATTGTCTCATTCGACGTGTATTACGAAAATGAATTCCCTAATGAAAATAAACCTTACGATTATACGCGTGCTTCGAAAGCTTCGTTCGAAGAAATTGACGTTCGCGACTTTGGTTTACAGGACTTGTTAGCATTTTTGAAAGAAAAGGAATCCTTCGAACACACAGGCGTGTTGTATTATTAAGATATTTGTGTTCCGGAATTGTCCGCCACGTACCTTTGTACCGACAAACAATGGTACGGTATTAAAGAAACCATCGATCGACGTTCAAATCGAATTTCTTTTTATTTAGTTTTGGAAGATGAAGAAAATTTGGCTTGGCGTTACATCGACGAAAATGCCGAATATGAAAAGGATGAACTCGTTGGGCCTTTTTACGATACTGATAGCAGTTATTATACGAATTCTGACTAAGAAACTTGTCGTTGTTTTTAATATTTTATTATGTTTTAGTTTTTTTTTATTTTTTTTTTGAAAGGCAACAGTCGGCATCGAATACTCTCATTTGTCATGCACGCACGCAATTCGAGGAGAAAACTTGAATCGCATTGCAGGAACCCGATCCTTAAACCTTCCCGAGGGGCAAGCAGACCGGATTTGAATCCTGAATGGATCCGGGGAGATCAACCTAGAGCTCCATATTTCAGGCATATTGATAAATAGGATGAGCCGAGCGAGGCTCGAACTCATGACCTAACCATGCCCCCAACACACAAGGTGGTGTGGATACTGTTGAAGCAAAGCTTCGTTGGTATGTTTTAGTTTAATTATGTCATTATTTTTTTAATATTTATTGTACTTTGTATTAAATGAATGAAAAATTGCAGTTAATTTAGATTTCTAACAAAGTTACTGAATTTAAAACACATTTCTAACTTCGTTCCTGGAGGTTATGATGGTGACACGCTCCATATCTAATCTATAGTCTGCATTCCTATCAACAAGCTTCCTGAGAGTGTACAGAGATCTTGGAAATACTCAGAAGCTAGAACTCTGGCAACAACCTCTTTTTGCATATTGGCATCATCTTCTTCAAGGAGTACATTCTCCTCACTGAGATAACAGTTGACACGTCTCTCCTTTTCTGATTCAGCTTTAAGTGTGGAGATATCATCCATGTATTCTTCATGGGTCAACAGTTTGTTACCTATTTCAAAAGAGGCGGCCTGGTGTGGATTGATGTCTTAAGCAACCATATTTGAAAATTCAGCCAGTTGTTTAAGTTGGCCTTCAACAATGGTAATAGAGGCACGTGGGGGGAGCAGAGTCAATAATTGTCTGAAAGCCTTCCCCACTGCCTGATAAATGTGCCGCTCAATTGAATGCAGCAGTTGTGAGACAGCTCTCTGAATAGCTAGATTGGCTAAACCGGTGAGGGTGAAGAAGCTCTAAACAATTTGATTTTTGGTGGTAATGGAAGTGGAATATCATTATCATCATCACCATCATCATCATCACCATGATCATCACCATTTTTACCCTCGCCTTGATTAGAAGGCTTATAACCAATCTTATCACCACCTTATCAATACCAGCAGCATCAGGATTAGCTAGCTTGGGTTCAACATCCACCTCTTCATCAATATCATCTTCATTATAGGGGATAAGAACATTCTCCCTTTTCGAAGCAATAGAGGGGACCAAAGAACTAAAAGCTGGAGCAGTATGAGCAGTAGGAAGAATGAAATCATATAAATTATGTTCGTTCAAATTATGCTCGATGACCAGATACTGAAGAACGTCTTACAGACCTACCTTATCAAGTTGGATAATTGGAGCTAGTAGATCATCCTCGGATAGATTTTGCGGAGAAACCATGGCAGTAGATTGATCAACCAGCAATTGTTCAACAACCTGAGCTACTTTGAGAGCCAGCTCGAATTCGGGCGTATGTAGCTTGGGCTTAATTACATCTGGATCTGGTACCTTGCAAACATAAGGCTTAGTAGCAGCAGTATCCTTATCTGTAAAATAATAAACGAAACAGTGGAATAAATTAAATTAGCAATAGTATAACCAAATAAATTTGACTCAACAATTTCATTTTATGTTGGTCTCTGGGAAATGACTTGTGTTTTGGTCATTCCTTCAAATGAGACGGAGTGTGGTGTGTGTAAGTACAGGCGTACAGCTGTGACTCTGCTGACTCATTATCGACACCTGTTAATTCAGATTGTGTAAGATATTTGTCAGTTTCAAATGTTATAGTGTGATTCTTATCTACAATATCTAATATATTGGTTGTTTGTACAGTAGCTTAAGCTGGCTCAACACGATGAAGAGCTGGCTCAAGTCTTCTTGGGGGTGATGTATGTTCTCTATTTGTTGTACAGTTACTAGAGGATATATTTTTAATTATGGTTTTGAAAGTGTGGTATTGCTTAGTTAGAGGAATATGGGTTGCTATTCCTAGGAATATGGGTTGCTATTCCTCAGAATATGGGTTGCTATTTCTCTTCACACTTGTTTTGAAACAAGTAGGATATGGAGAACTAATTATACCTTTGACTCTAGTTTGATCAATAAGAACAACAGAAAGAATAGTGGAAATAACATTAGTAACATCTATTGGTTGGTCAAGAGGAGCACTAGATTCCATAGCCTTGTCTTCAATAGACTCAGCAGTTGAGACTAGTGAAGTCTCCACTGGAAGGTGTTGGGGCTCAGTAGTAAAGACTCCAGCTTATCTTGCATCAAGAAACGGTTGAGTAACAGATTCACATAACTATTTTACTAGAATTAGTAGATAAGACTATTGTTCTCTAAAAGAGGAGCAGCATAATCTATAACCAATAATACTTTACCAATATATGAGACTATGGCTGTCCTTTCGTTGAGTTCTGGAGCAACAAGAGGTTCTTCTACTGACACTTGTTGTTGAGTACCCTCCCCCTCAACAACAACAATGTCAAAGGTAACGTCAAGGGTAGCTCACTGTGGCGCAGGGATACCTAGCAACATTTCAAGTGTTAAATGACGATGTGGTTTTACACAAACTTTCGTAAATAACCCTCCCTTAATTGAGGTAAGTGCCTTGGTTTTATTGTTAATTTGATCATATTCAGCCATTAAGTTGTATGCAAAGCAGTGACTTAGGAATCTTGGGAATGGGACAATATGACTTGGTTTTAATTTCTCAACAACATCCTTCCACCTGATGTAGATTTCCAATGCAACATCAATGTTCCTGCCAAATATCAGGGCATGAACAAATTTCAGTTCAAAATTTGAACACTGGTCAAAGCTACTAACCTTTCCACTTATAAAGTTGGTCAACACACCAAAAGTATTTCTTTACAATGGATGCATCTTGTTTCCTAGAGGGCTTTGTGTTGTGATAGGGTCATCATATCAGATGTACCTTAAGATCTTCTTTCAGATTGTTTGATTAGGTTGAGACCGAACAAATGGTTTCTCCAGAAGGTGAAGGGCTTGCCTGATGATGCCTGGAGTGATAGAGACATCTGTGTCGTTGGTCACCAAGTAACTGTTTCTATGAATTTGTCAACGAAGTTCACTAACAAGGATTTATCGCCCATCATGTGTCGAGAATAACCGGAGTCGATATACCACACACAAACGTCGAAACCCTGTAAATGTTAATGTTCCTAGAGTTTAGGTACCCAAAGTTTTTTGGGTCCTCTACGGTTAGTATCACCAAAAAACTTTAGATCGTACAAATGTCATAACCTGGACTTTTCCATGATTCTATATTATATGAGATTAATATTTACATGAATAAATGTTTCCAACATGTTAAGCAATCAAACTTGTCAAGACTTGATTAATTGAAACGGTTTTTATGTAAACGTTTGACCATCCAGTTCGTCCGATGATTCACGAACGTTATAACTTGTATATGACATGATAATATATATATGGACTTATATATATGTTTAAAATGATGAAATGATATTTAAGTATCTCATTATGTATATTAACAATAAACTATATACATAAAACAAGACTACTAACTTAAGGATTTCGAAATGATATCTATACATAACGATTATCGTTGTATTGACGTCTTAATATATATATATATATATATATATATATATATATATATATATATATATATATATATATATATATATATATATATAAGATATATTAATACATCATGTTATCATGATAATATAACAAATTAACACCTCATTAGATATATTAACAATGGGTTAATTACATTTGGCGAGATCGTTAACTTTAAGGTTTCAAAACAACACATGCATGTAACGACTAACGTTGATTTAACGACACAATTAAAATGTATACATATGTAGTGTATTAAGATGTATTAATACACTTTTGAAAGACTTCAAGACATATATCAAAATACTTCTACTTAACAAAAATGATTACAATTGCATTCTCATTCATTTTCATCAAGAATTCTACTCGTATTCATACGGTAATTATACCTGTATTATACCCAGCTTCTAGATGTATTTACTATTGGTATATACACATCAAATCACCTCATTAGAAGCCCTAGAATCAGCCATTAAACATGTGGGAAACATATTTAAATAACTCTTAACATCTTATGCCAGTTATTAAGCTAGATTACAAACTAAATTTTGTATATATCTATCCATCCATTCACGTCAATCTACACACACACATATCCATTTCATTTCAACTTTGATTATCTCTAATCTCTCTCGAATCTCCTACTCATTCAAGAACACAAAAATCTCCATCAATTCAGCAAGTTTTGATCATCTAAAGTAAGCTATAAGCATCATAACAAAGCTTAATCAAGAACATATCAAGATAGTCTTCCAACTTCAAGAAGTTTGCTTCCTACTTTTAATCCAATCCAACAACTCTTTAGGATCAATAATTTTACTTAAATTACAGTAGCTTTACATCTCATAATCAAGGTAATAAACTTATTTAAGCTTTGGTTCAATTCTTATAAACATAACTATCTTAAATCAAGATAGAAATTCTTATTCGAACTTTTGTTCATTCCATGATTCTACTTCAAGAGTGTCCAAGCCATCAAAGATACCTTTGATCTCAAGATTATTTCTTATCTTTTCCAGTAGCTTTCCAAGTAACTTGAGGTAATAGCTTTGTTCATAATCTCGTTCGATTCATATTCATATAGCTATCTTATTTTGAGTTTATAACTTACAACAACTAGAACATAGTTTAGTTAATTCTAAACTTGTTCGCAAATAAACTTAATCCTTCTAACTTGACTCTTAAAACACTTCAACACATTTGTTATATCTATATGATATGCTAACTTAATGATTTAAAACTTGGAAACACGAAGAACACCGTAAAATCGGACATATACCGTCGTAGTGAAACCGGGGGCTGTTTTGGGTTGGATAATTAAAAACTATCAAAATCTTTGATTTAGAAGTTTGTTTCTGGAAAAATTATATTTCATATGAACATGTTACTATATCTAAAAATCATGGTTAAACTCAAAATAGAAGTATGTTTTTCAAAATGGTCATCAAGATGTCGTTCTTTCGACGAAAATGACTACCTATTTTAAAAATGACTTGTAACCTGTAACTCCGACTATAAACCTATACTTTTTCTGTTTAAATTATTAAAGCTAAGTTCGATACGAAGCCATAGCCATTTGATTCACTAAAAACGAATTTGTAATGAAAAAGTTATGGGTAAAACAAAATTAGAGAGAATTGCTAGTTTTAGCTACGAAAATTTTATAACAAATCTATACTAACCATATCCTAGCTAACTTATTATACATGTACTCTAACATGTTTTTAGTATTTCCTTATAATATACTAGTCTTGGTTAAGTCCGAGACAATATAATATAATCTTGATTAGTTAAGACATATACACAATACGTCGGATAAATCGAAAGACCCACATACACAATACGTGTAACTACAATAGCAGTATCATGGGTCATGATTGAGTCTTATACAATACGTGTATATCATGTTTTGCTTATTTTAGGGTGATATATCGATTTATTTATGCACTACTAATTGTGGACTACTAACTATGAACTATTAATTGTGGACTACTAACGTTGGACTGCTAATTTGACAAATTAATACGTTAAAACGTAAATAAAAATTATGATGTGAATATATTTCTATCATACTTTGATATATATGTATATATTTGTTATAGGTTCGTGAATCGACCCGTGGCCAAGTCTTATTTTTCCGACGAAGTAAAAATCTGTGAAAGTGAGTTATAGTCCCATTTTTACTATCGAATATTTTCGAGATGAGAATACATGCAGTTTTATAAATGTTTTACAAAATAGGCACAAGTACTTGAAACTACATTCTATGGTTGGATTATTATACCGGATATCACCCTTTTTAGTCTGGTAATCTAAGAATTAGGGAACAGACACCTTAATTGACGCGAATCCTAAAGATAGATCTATTGGGCCTAACAAACCCCATCCGGGTTACGGATGCTTTAGTACTTCGATTTATCATATTCGATGAGAGTCCCGGAATGACGGAGATATTCTAGATGTATTTTGTTAATGTCGGTTACCAGGTATTCACCATATGAATGATTTTTATAAGCTTGCGAGTGTATGGTTATTTATAATATTTGAAATCTTGTGGCCTATTATTATTATTACGATTTATGATATAGGTTAAACCTATAACTCACCAACATTTTTGTTGACGTTTTAAGCATGTTTATTCTCAGGTGATTATTAAGAGCTTCCGCTGTTGCATGTTAATTAAAGACAATATCTGGAGTCAGCATGCTTGTATAATATTGTTTAAAAACTGCATTCGAGAACTTATTTTGATGTAACATATTATTATTGTAAACCATTATGTAATGGTCGTGTGTAAATGTTATATTTTAGATTATCATTACTTGATAATCTATGTTATGTCTTCTAACCCTTTGTCGATAAATAAAGGTTATGGTGTGTTTTAAAAACGAATGCAGTCTTTAAAAAACGTCTCATATAGAGGTCAAAACCTCGCAATGAAACCAATTAATATGAAACATTTATAATCGATATGAACGGGGCATTTCAACAAACATGTAACACGTAATTCATCATTCAATTTAGATTTAAAAGCATCATTCAAAAATACATCACATGTGTGACGACCCAGGAATTTCCGACCAAATTTAAACTTAATTTTATTATGATTTTGAAACGATAAGCAAAGTCTGTAATGTTGAAGTCTCAAAAACTTTGAACTGTGTTCATGTATACATTTGACCTTGACTAATCCCGACGATTCACGAACAACTTATCTGTAATAAAATATGTAATTATATAAATATATATATATATATATATATATATATATATATATATATATATATATATATATATATATATATATATATATATATATATATATATATATATAAGATAAATTATAAAATGTTTATGTTGTAATGAATTTATATATAAATAGATTTAATTTCTATGTATAATTATTATTAAATGTATGTGGTATATATATATAT
Source organism: Rutidosis leptorrhynchoides (assembly GCF_046630445.1). Lineage (NCBI taxonomy): Eukaryota > Viridiplantae > Streptophyta > Magnoliopsida > Asterales > Asteraceae > Rutidosis > Rutidosis leptorrhynchoides. The sequence continues at coordinate 298,586,645 of NC_092338.1, read as the reverse complement.
TTATATAAAAGATATAAATATTATGTATTGAAATTTATAATATCTATTTCTATTATGAAATAATATAATATAGTAAATAGATATATAATAGTTATATATATAAAACATTATTAAATTATTCCTAATTACATACAAACATAATTATATATACATATATAAAGTGTGTAAATATTAAATATTTAGTATATATATAACATGTTATAATAAATAATATTAAGATACTAGATTTAGTTATAAATTTAAAATATAGCTACTATAGTAATATTACTATCACTCTCAATATTAATATCAACATTAATATTTTTAATATCATTATCTTAATTATATAAATATAGATATAAAAATTTAATTAATATTATTAATAATATTATCATTATTAAAACTAATATAATTAGTATTATTATTATTATTGCTATTATCATTAATAATATTATCATTAGTTTCATTTCAAAAATATTATGATCATTGTGACCTATTATTATTATTATTATTATTATTATTATTATTATTATTATTATTATTATTATTATTATTATTATTATTATTATTATTATTATTATTATTATTATTATTATTATTATTATTATTATTATTATTATTATTATTATTATAATTATTAATTATTAATATTAATTACATAATCTATAAAAATCAAAATATGGAGTATGACTCGTTTCACCATCACAGTACATATAATTTGTTTTCTTGTTTACTAAGTCCACTTGATCGATTGTTTAATCACATATTAACAAATTCTGTTAGGATAGATTGGAGTTTTCTAATTTTTCTTTTGATTTGTTTAATTCGGTCGTACCAATTAGGCTAGCAAACAAATGATAATTGATTTACATTAACTGTAATCGTATCTATTAACATCTATATTATATCCTACTTGAGCAATTCGAATTAAAACAGCAAAAATAGAATTCAAATTGAAAAACCCAGTACAATGTTTCTGTTCTTCATTTTTTAGCCAAAATTTCGAATTAGAGTTTTAATTAAAAATATGTAAATGCAGTGTTGTTAGAAATAATGTGTTTAAACTACCTGCAAGGTTTCAAGTTCCAATTTTTAAAATCGAGTTCGAATTTGAGAAGTCAAACCTTTATTTCAAAAAGTCAAATGATATGTTCATCGCGAAATTCATAATCGGTTTGATGTTTCTTGATCAATTGATGATTCCATTAGTTTCTATAAACAATTTACAAACTAATTCGTGTTATAACCTTTGTCTAAATCGTAGCCTTTTTGCAAAATCAATTTTTTTTCTTTTTCTAACAGCGACGAGCAGCAGCACTCTTTATTTATTTATTTTTTTTCTTTTTCTAATCCAATTAATTACAATTAAATGTTTATGTTACGATTTTAAAACCTAAATGTAACTGATAACTTAATTGTTGGTTGTGATATTGTTTTTGATCGTATGAGATTTTGAAAAAGAAGGAGGATATAGAACAAAACAAGCTAATGGGTTAAATTAAATGGGATAGAGTATAATTCAGAAAAACAGTGATGGAGGAATGGTTATGTGGGTGTTCGGGTATTCGGGAGGTCACGGGTTTCGAGCCCTGCCAGGGTTACTATTTTTTCTTTAGGCCGATTTTTATGAGGTAGTTATCTTAATATTAATATTATTATTATTTCTATTATTATTATTGTCATTATTATTGTTATTCTAATTGTATTACTAGTATTGTTACTTAATGTTATTATTATCATTATTATTAACTTAGTTATTATTAATAGGATGAGTATTATTATTATTATTATTATTATTATTATTATTATTATTATTATTATTATTATTATTATTATTATTATTATTATTATTATTATTATTATTATTATTATGATTAAAATTATTGTTATTATTAATGTATTATCATTAATATTGTTATTATTTTTATCCTTATCAAAATCATTAAAAGTATTATTATGGAAATTTTAGACTTTATCATTGTTATTAATATAGGTATTAATATTATGACTATGATTATAACTATTAATATTGTTAATATTATTAGGAAAATGATACAAATCATTATTAATTTCACTAATATGAGCATTAATATCATTTTTATAAATATTATTATTATTATTATTATTATTATTATTATTATTATTATTAAAATAAGTATCATTATTAACAATATCATTATTTTTATTAGTATTATCATTATTATTAATAAAGTTAGTATTATCATTATTAGTAAAGCATTACTATCAAAAACTATTATTCTTAAAACAAATAAATATTTTGTACATAAAATATAATTGTTACATATACTATAATTATATTAAAATTTCACATAACTATATGTATCAAACCTATTAATATTATTTATATAAATACATACAAATAACAAACTCTCGATTTTAAATATAACATTAGTCAATTATGTATATAAATATGGATATATTAATATAACTATATAAATATTAACCATTATAAATATATACACAAATTAAACATACATAATATATAAATTAAAGATGTAATAAATAATTTTGTTCAGTTACGATTATATATTTTAATATATATATATATATATATATATATATATATATATATATATATATATATATATATATATATATATATATATATATAGGTTCGTGAATCCGAGGTCAACCCTGCATTGTTCAGTTGTTCAATGTCATCATATGTATTTTTACTACAAAATACAGTATAGTGAGTTCATTTGATTCCCTTTTACTCTTTACATTTTTGTGACTGAGAATACATGCGCTGTTTTTTACAACTGCTTTATTAAATGCTTTTGAAATATATATTTGAACTGCGAATACATGAAATTCTTTTATAAACATTTGACGAAATAGACACAAGTACTTAAAAACATTCTATGATTGAGTTACGAGTACACCGGATATCACCCCTTTATAGTCTGGTAATCTAAGAATTAGGGAACCGAGCCCCTAATTAACGCGAATCCTAAAGATAGATCTATGGGCACTCACAAGCCCCAGTCAGAGAATTTGAACTGCTTTAGTACTTCAAAATAGGTATACAACCGCCAGCTTTAAAAGATATGATCTATTTGTGAGGTGTACATAACCATCATATTTAAAAGAGTGGCCTGTTTGTATGCTTTTGCATGACCGTGCGGAATGCCGGTATGTGGGGGATATTCTATATGCATCTTGTTAAGGTCGATTACCAGGTGTTTATATATCGTATGAATAATTTTCCAGCGGTGAGCAGACCTGTACAGATTGTTTTCTAAATATGAGTATCTTGTGGTCTATTATATTATTGAAAAATGATTATTTATGATAAACTAATGAACTCACCAACCTTTGGTTGACACTTGAAAGCATGTTTATTCTCAGGTATGAAAGAAATCTTCCGCTGAGCATTTTCTCATTTTAGAGATATTATTTGGAGTCATTCATGATATATTTCAAAAGAAGTTGCATTCGAGTCGTTGAGTTCATCAAGAATATTATTAAGTCAATTATAGTTGGATATATTATGAAATGGTATGCATGCCGTCAACTTTCAATGAAATGAAAGTTTGTCTTTTAAAAACGAATGCAATGTTTGTAAAATGTATCATATAGAGGTCAAGTACCTCGCGATGTAACCAATTGTAATGTATTCGTCCAGATGGATTAGGACGGGTTGTTAGAGTTGGTATCAGAGCAGTGGTCTTAGCGAACCCGTTCTTGCATTAGTGTATCTAACTGATAGTTGTTTAGATGCATTAGTGGGTCTGGACTTCGACCGTGTCTGCATGTCAAAAGTTTTGCTTATCATTTCGTGTCGAAAATTATTTTTTTATCATCCTTAAAGTCTAGACACGTCTTACTGCCTCTATTACATAGACAGTGTATAGATAAATTCATATCTTAGCGTATCTGTTATTGTTACCTTTGTCTGACAGCTTCCGTAGATTCCTCCGTAATTTATGGGATTTTAGTATTATATATGCATATGTAAATTATGTATTGCAGGGTACTAATCTACATCCTACAGTCTATTTCTTATCTAAAATCCTTCATCTAATCGTAGTAGATGAATCCCTCAACCATTTCGAGTCCCTCAGATTCTGATAGCTATTCCGATAGTTATTCTGACAGTTATTCCGATATGGAAACACACTTGAGCTCCTGAAAGCAGTATAACCAGAATGGATCAACCAATCGGCCATCATCAATTCTGAATGAATTAGGGATGGGTTCGTGATCGACCTAATCAATGGAGACGAGAAGAAGGCGATCCCTTCTACCAACCTAATTCACCTCTTGGCGAAGAACCTGATGCACTTACCGGCGAACCTATCCGAAACACCAATTTCAGCCTCATTTCCAGGGTAGCTCGTCACGATTATATTCTACCCACAATTCTAAACCTTATTCATCCACTCGTTCCGATCGACAATCATCCCGGAATAATGGAAGAAGTCAACAAGCTTCGCGCCCGAGTTGTAGTCTTGGAAAATATGGTGCAAAACGTACCAGTTTTAGCAACATCACCGGCACCAACAGTACCACCAACATCAATACCAGTACCACCAACAACCCAAGTTTCAACATCACACGCCTAATTATCGTTCTACGAATCGATCTACATCATTTATCTTCGTTCTACATGGCGATTATGTAATCTCTAATGTTTTAGAGATTATGTATCATAGTTCTAATCATAAATCAGATGAATTCAATATCACATTGACTCATTAAATCCATGATTACATCTGAAGAAAATATATATGTATATATGTTTTCATAAAGATTGTAATTAAAAATTCTTTTGTACAAACTGTTAATGATGAAAATATTTTAACGGGTAGGTAATACCCGAGGAATATTTAGATTTCACATTAATAAGTTACACTGTATATTCTTCGAATATGATTCAACAGTCATTTACTATCCTACTTACATCCACAGATATACGAATCCGTTCATCACAGAATAACCATTTTCATTCAATTTCATATTTGGATTTTGACTTATCAGAATCCAACAAGTGGCATAATGAGGAAAACATTCGACAAAATAAAATTGTTAGAAACAAACAAAATTAACTATGAGAAATTTTGTTAAGAATCCACGCTAACAAAATCCTAGCTAACTGTTCCTAGCTAACTGTTAATTCCCTATTACATTTTAATTATCGCAATTTATTTATCGTAATTTAATTATCACAATTTTAATTCTCGCAATTTTATTTATCGTCATTTAATTTTTGTTATTTACTTTACGCACTTTAAATATCGTCGGGACACATATACAATGTTTTGACATATCATATCGACGCATCTATATATATTATTTGGAATAACCATAGACACTCTATATGCAGTAATGATCGAGTTCGCTATACAGGGTTGAGGTTGATTCTCAAATAATATATATACTTTGAGTTGTGATCGAGTCTGAGACTTGTATACAATGGGTCACGACACGTATTAATTAATTCGAATATTATATATTGAACTTATTATGAGTTATTGAATTTCTAACTGTGGACTACTAACTACGGACTATCAATATTGGACAATTAAATGAATTAAAATATTGATTATAACATATGAAACTAAACATTTATTCAAGTCTGCCACTTGATTTCATCTTAAACCTCATTTGTATCTTGACAATTCCAATCTGCGTTCAAGCCTTTCATGAATCTTGAAAACACCTCAATCGAGAGGATGATCCAACCACACGTTATCTACGAAAGGGAGAACCTATGCATATGGGCATGCACCTAAAAAACTCTCGGAAATTGAGTAAACGTTAACAAGTATATGTGATAGCTCCTTTGGCGTTGTTATTACCGAAAATAATTTTACAATCCCTCTCCAAAGTAGTCAATTTTGTCACAGCTTCAGCAAATCAATTTCGACTTTTCATTCGAATAAACCTTATTATAACCTTGATATATAAGTTGTCTTTCGTCATCGTTACCAGGGAACTGTTTATATTACACCAGATTAGCAGTAAACTTATCAACAACTTCATTGATCTTTGACTTTCCGAAAAATCATTACATTCATTGAAACTCTATCAAGTACTCATCTACATTTTGTAACAATAACTGCCATACCAACCACCGGGAATTAGCAATCAGTATTTTGAATATCGCAGCATTTCTATGCCAACAGTTATATATATATATATATATATATATATATATATATATATATATATATATATATATATATATATATATATACATATAACGTCTATCTCCTGGACTTACATGCTTCGAATGTGAAGTTTCTGAAAAACACCCTAAACTGCGAACTAGTTCTTAAAATTTTGATAAATGCTGATGAAGCAGCAAAAACTGTAAACGACCTTAACATTAAAAAGTTTGATGATAAAGAATAGGGTGTTGGCAAAGCTCAGAAAAGTGGGGACTGAAAAACAAATTGAGTAAACCATGAAGGAGGCTGTGGACAAATCACAAAGACTAAACCTGCCTTCAAAGAATCCAAATGATTCAGTATCTGCTGAATTCATTAACGAATACCTTGCTCCTGACCCTAAATCTTTACGGACAAATCTTCTTTATCATTATATATATATATATATATATATATATATATATATATATATATATATATATATATATATATATGATATATTCATAACTATTCTTAGCTGAAATCATTTATCTCTTTGCAATATCAGAGTTACATCAGAAAGGAAACTGTATAGTTTCTATATTCTATAAACCTTCGAGTTAAAATATGAATGTTTTGAAGTAGTGTTGGGAATTGAAGCATGAGTTAGTATAATATAATGACACTTGATCAACGTGATTATATTACAGTAAGTTATGCTGAGTTTCTAATGAAACGTGATGATTCACAGACCATAACATCATCATGTGCCATGTTACACGACTCTTGCATTCTACTTAATCTCCAAACATATCAAGGATATTATCTTGATAGTCCTATCTTTTTCCTTGAAATCTGGTAATTTAACCACTCAAGATCGTACTATTACAATCTCTCTTTTAGAACATTAGTCATGTTCATTCGAAACTTTATACTTACAAATTCTGGACCATTACTTGCTTTATTTACAGTCGGGAAGAGAAAATAAAGGCATGGAGCTCCGAAATATAAAGGAGAATATAAACACATAAATTAAAAATCGTGTATGTCAATGTTTATCGCAACATAAAGACACGGGAGAATTAAAAACACTATAACCCCAAGGGCTAAGTAGAAGAAAACAGATTCCTCCGGTGGAAGTTGGAAAAGGAGAATGATTGTTGCGATAGTAAGGATAAGGACAAGGATCAGAACTGGATTAAGCATTTTCATAATCTTTTGGATGTATGAACTAAGAAAGAAAGTATAGGAGTGGTGAGAATAATGGAACGGAAGAGTTTAATTTATAATGGAAATACCATACAGAGCAATCAAGACAGATGATCGCATTTAATTAAAGAGATCTTAATTTTCATAGATCCTGAAGAATCAGATCTTATAGATTTCCAAGATTTTCTTTAAATCCCTTGAATTCCAAAATTTAACAATGACTAGTCAAAAGTTATGATGAAACATGTCTTTCTCATTTCACTATTTAGTGATAGCTTCACTCGTACTCTTTGAGCAATCGAATTGTTTTATCTATATTACACAATGATGATAAAACTCTATTTATTAACTCATATTCGTCATAAAAACATTCTAATTGTTAGCTATGACGACCTCGATCAAATTTCGGGACGAAATTTCTTTAACGGGTAGGTACTGTGACGACCCAGAAATTTCTAACCAAATTTAAACTTAATTTTATTATGATTTTGACACGATAAGCAAAGTCTGTAATGTTGAAGTCTCAAAAACTTTGAACTGTGTTCATGTATACATTTGACTTTGACTAATTTCGACGATTCACGAACAACTTATCTGTAATAAAATATGTAATTATATATATATATATATATATATATATATATATATATATATATATATATATATATATATATATATATATAAATGTAAGATAAATTATAAAATGTTTATGTTGTAATGAATTTATATATAAATAGATTTAATTTCTATGTATAATTATTATTAAATGTATGTGGGGTATATATATATATATATTTACTAGTTTTATGAGCCCGTCTGTTGGACGGAAGGTGTAAATATACGTTTTCGCTAATGTTAAATATATAATATATAATAATAGTATTATTTTCAAGTTTTTAAACAGTTTTTTTAATTCTAATAGTGTTTTATGAGCTCGTCCTTTGAACGTAAGTTGTAAATATATGTTTTTGCTATTGTAAAATATATAATAATAGTATTATTTTCATGTTTTATAAAAAGTTTTTAATTATGATAGTGTTTTATGAGCCCGTCTATTGGATAGAAGTTGTAATTATTCGTCTTTGCTACTGTCAAATATATAATAATAGTATTACTTTCATATTTTCAAAAAAGTTTTTTAAATTCTGATAGTGTTTTATGAGCTCGTACGTTTGATGAATGTTGTAAATATACGTTTTCGCTTCTGTCAAATATATAATAATTATTTTTATATTTTTTGAAAGTTGTTTGATTTTGAGAGTGTTGTATGAGTCTATTGAATGGAGGTTGTACATACCGTATATAAACTTAAACATGTATATAGATAATAAACTTAAACACTTATAGATAATAAATTATATTAGCATCAACTCACAATAAATATACTAATGTATACTTTTAAATAGATGTACAATAGCATTCAAATTCTTTAGTATTATCTATATCTATATTATTAATATATACGTGATTTACTATGATTTTGTTTATCTCTATAATTAGATATTAACATACGTAGGAAAATAATAATAAATATTTATATTTATATTATTATTTATTATTTATTATTATTATTCTGTTATTAAGAAACGTATGTGTAGTTGTATAATAATTTGTAAATATCTTTGAATTCAATGATAAGTATGGTAAGTAAATTTCCGCCTATATAAAAAGTTAATTGATAAATATTATTTAATTTAGTTTAATTGAGAAAAATAACATGTGGCCAAATTTAATTCAGTTTAATTGGGGAATTGACACGTATGCAAATTTAATCCAGATTAATTAAGAAATTGACACGTAGGATTATTGGCACACGCTTTATAATAATGTATAGATATAAAAGATATAAATATTAAGTATTGAAATTTATAATATCTATTTCTATTATGAAATAATATAATATAGTAAATAGATATATAATAGTTATATATATATATATATATATATATATATATATATATATATATATATATATATATATATATATATATATATATATATATATATATATATATATATATAAAACATTATTAAATTATTCCTAATTACATACAAACATAATTATATATACATATATAAAGTGTGTAAATATTAAATATTTAGTATATATATAACATGTTATAATAAATAATATTAAGATACTAGATTTAGTTATAAATTTAAAATATAGCTACTATAGTAATATTACTATCACTCTCAATATTAATATCAACATTAATATTTTTAATATCATTATCTTAATTATATAAATATAGATATCAAAATTTAATAAATATTATTAATAATATTATCATTATTAATACTAATATAATTAGTATTATTATTATTGTTATTATCATTAATAATATTATCATTAGTTTCATTTCAATAATATTATAATCATTGTGACCTATTACTATTACTATTACTATTATTATTATTATTATTATTATTATTATTATTATTATTATTATTATTATTATTATTATTATTATTATTATTATTAATTATTAATATTAATTACATAATCTATAAAAAAAAAATATGGAGTATGACTCGTTTCACCATCACAGTACATATAATTTGTTTTCTTGTTTACTAAGTCCACTTGATCTATTGTTTAATCCACTATTGTAAACGGTGTCCGTTGCGTCCGTTGCGATGCCCGTTGCGGCGTTTTTGTGACTAAACCGTTTCGACCCCGTCCCGTTTTCTTATAAGCCAGTCAACGGTCAAAAGTAAGGTCAAATGTAGGAAAAATTGGGTTAACACCGGTCAAAAGTAAGAAATTCTGTTAAAATCGGTCATAAGTCGGTCAAATCAATCAAAATTAACTTATGTTAGTATTCCATTTTGTATTATATTAACGGTAATAGCAATTATAGGTACAAACTTGTCAACGAATGTTTTTTAGCTCTAAAATATGTGTAAATATATATCTATATATATAGAAGTCAACATTAGTCAACATCCGTTTCGATCCCGTCTCGGCCCCGTTTTTTCCGTTGCGACATTTTGAGGTCGATACTGTTTCGGCCCCGTCTCACGTCTTTTTCAACCTTGTTTAATCACATATAAACAAATTCTGTTAGGATAGATTGGAGTTTTCTAATTTTTCTTTTGATTTGTTTAATTCGGTCGTACCAATTAGGCTAGCAAACAAACGATAATTAATTTACATAAACTGTAATCGTATCTGTTAACATCTATATTATATCCTACTTGAGCAATTCGAATTAAAACAGCAAAAACAGAATTCAATTTGAAAAACCCAGTACAATGTCTCTGTTCTTCATTTTTTAGCCAAAATTTCGAATTAGAGTTTTAATTAAAAATCTGTAAATGCAATGTTGTTAGAAATAATGTGTTTAAACTACCTGCAAGGTTTCAAGTTCCAATTTTTAAAATCGAGTTCGAATTTGAGAAGTCAAACCTTTATTTCAAAAAGTCAAATGATATGTTCATCGCGAAATTCATAATTGGTTTGATGTTTCTTGATCAATTGATGATTCCATTAGTTTCTATAAACAATTTACAAACTAATTCGTGTTATAATCTTTGTCTAAATCGTAGCCTTTTTGCAAAATCAATTTTTTTTCTTTTTCTAACAGCGACGAGCAGCAGCACTCTTTATTTATTTTATTTATTTTATTTTTCTAATCCAATTAATTACAATTAAATGTTTATGTTACGATTTTAAAACCTAAATGTAACTGATAACTTAATTGTTGGTTGTGATATTGTTTTTGATCGTATGAGATTTTGAAAAAGAAGGAGGATATAGAACAAAACAAGCTAATGGGTTAAATAAAATGGGATAGAGTATAATTCAGAAAAACAGTGATGGAGGGATGGTTGTGTGGGTGTTCGGGTATTCGGGAGGTCACGGGTTCGAGCCCTGCCAGGGTCACTATATTTTCTTTAGGCCGATTTTTATGAGGTAGTTATCTTAATATTAATATTATTATTTCTATTATTATTATTGTCATTATTATTGTTATTCTAATTGTATTACTAGTATTGTTACTTAATGTTATTATTATCATTATTATTAACTTAGTTATTATTAATAGGATGAGTATTATTATTATTATTATTATTATTATTATTATTATTATTATTATTATTATTATTATTATTATTATTATTATTATTATTATTACTATTATTATTATTATTATTATGATTAAAATTATTATTATTATTAATGTATTATCATTAATATTGTTATTATTGTTATCCTTATCAAAATCATTAAAAGTATTATTATGGAAAATTTAGACTTTATCATTGTTATTAATATAGGTATTAATATTATGACTATGATTATAACTATTAATATTGTTAATATTATTAGGAAAATGATACAAATCATTATTAATTTCACTAATATGAGTATTAATATCATTTTTATAAATATTATTATTATTATTATTATTATTATTAAAATAATTATCATTATTAACAATATCATTATTTTTATTAGTATTATCATTATTATTAATAAAGTTAGTATTATCATTATTAGTAAAGCATTACTATCAAAAACAATTATTTTTAAAATAAATAAATATTTTGTACATAAAATATACTTGTTACATATACTATAATTATATTAAAATTTCACATAACTATATGTATCAAACCTCTTAATATTATTCATATAAATACATACAAATAACAAACTCTCGATTTTAAATATAACATTAGTCAATTATGTATATAAATATGGATATATTAATATAACTATATAAATATTAACCATTATAAATATATACACAAATTAAACATACATAATATATAAATTAAAGATGTAATAAATAATTTTGTTCAGTTACGATTATATGTTTTAATATATATATATATATATATATATATATATATATATATATATATATATATATATATATATATATATATTAAATATATATATATACATATATATATATATATATACATATATATATATATATACATACATATATATATACATATATATATACATACATATATATATATACATATATATATACATATATATATATATATATACATATATATATATATATATATATATATATATATATATATATATATATATATATATATATATATATATATACAAATGATATAGGTTCGTGAATCCGAGGCCAACCATGCATTGTTCAGTTGTTTAATGTCATCAAATGTATTTTTACTACAAAATACAGTATAGTGAGTTCATTTGATTCCCTTTTACTCTTTACATTTTTGGGACTGAGAATACATGCGCTGTTTTTTACAACTGCTTTATTAAATGTTTTTGAAATATATTTTTGAACTGCGAATACATGAAATGCTTTTATAAATGTTTGATAAAATAGACACAAGTACTTAAAAAATTCTACGATTGAGTTACGAGCACACCGGATATCACCCCTTTATAGTCTGGTAATCTAAGAATTAGGGAACCGAGCCCCTAATTGACGCGAATCCTAAAGATTGATCTATGGGCACTCACAAGCCTCAGTCATAGAATTTGAACTGCTTTAGTACTTCGAAATAGGTATACAACCGCCAGCTTTAAAAGATATGATCTGTTTGTGAGGTATACACAACCATCATATTTAAAAGAGTGGCCTGTTTGTATGCTTTTGCATGACCGTGCGGAATGCCGGTATGCGGGAGATATTTTATATGCATCTTGTTAAGGTTGATTACCAGGTGTTTATATATCGTATGAATGATTTTCCAGCAGTGAGCAGACCTGCACAGATTGTTTTCTAAATATGAGTATTTTGTGGTCTATTATATTATTGAAAAATGATTATTTATGATAAACTAATGAACTCACCAACCTTTTGGTTGACACTTGAAAGCATGTTTATTCTCAAGTATGAAAGAAATCTTCCGCTGTGCATTTTCTCATTTTAGAGATATTACTTGGAGTCATTCATGACATATTTCAAAAGACGTTGCATTCGAGTCGTTGAGTTCATCAAGAATATTATTAAGTCAATTATAGTTGGATATATTATGAAATGGTATGCATGCAGTCAACTTTCAATGAAATGAAAGTTTGTCTTTTAAAAACGAATGCAATATTTGTAAAATGTATCATATAGAGGTCAAGTACCTCGCGATGTAACCAATTGTAATGTATTCGTCCAGATGGATTAAGACGGGTTGTTAGAACATGAAGCATTAACATAAGCAATCTCAAGTTTTACAGAATGATCAAAAGTCTTAACACACAGATTATTCCAATAAGATGTCTTGTTCACAGAATTAAAATGAAACACATGAGATGGTTTCCTAGGTCGACTAGCAAGTTTCTTTGGAACTTTTGCTACGTTTGCTACTGGCTCTAAGCACGACTGATATCGGCTAAAAAGTCACATTTTTACCCCGATATTAAGGCCAAAATAATAAAGTTTCAAGCTTTATCGCTAAAATACTCGCTTTGTCGGTTAAAAGTTAAGATCAAGTGATTACGAAGCTGGTGCAAAAAGAATCAAGGGAATCAGAGCTAAAATGAAGATTCTAGAGCGAAAATGGTGAAAGATAAGTTACGACCCCGGAAACCAAGTTACGATCCAGTAAAACAGCAAACCAGGGCAACCATACGGCTTGCCATCCGACTTTCCATACGACTTGCCACATGGGAAACAGCCTCCCATGCATCCGGCCAGGCCAAACGGGCTGCCAGGTCATATGGTCAGGCCATACGGCTTGCCATACGGCATGCCGGCCGTATGACAACAAAAATGTTTTCTATTTAAGGGCCGTTTGTTATCCATTTTTACACACACTTCAATTCACTCATCTCTCTCTCTTTCTACAATATTAGTCATACTTTCAAGGTCTTCGACTCCGTACGGGAAACCTAGTACCCGGAGAAGAACAACGAGGATTGTATTAGGAGCGGTCTGGAGTTTGAAGTTGTTACTTTTGTATTCGAAACTCATTTAATCTACTGGTACTTCTATCCTTTATCTTTACATAATGTCTTCCATTATTATGCTTTGTGATCTTGTTACCATGATTAGCGAGTAGTTATCTTTAGTGTATGCTATGATGTAGTCTGTAACGACCCGACTTTTTCAACTTATATTTATGCTTTATACTTTCACAAAACTGCGTATATGTGCGTACTGAGCTAGATTATATTCTGGGATCATTATCCATGCTAATTACTTTCATTAATACCTTACAACGTGTTATTAAGTGCGTAATTACTTAACTTGTTCCTCGAATGTTTTATGACCGTTAGTGTCACTTGTCGTTTAGAAAGAGATACGTACTTAGTACACGTTAAACTTTTGTCATAATTGGAGCGTATGACTACTCAATCCTAATTGTTATTTCTTAATGACAATTACTTGGCTTGACGGTTGCTTAATTACGCTTAGTGATTTACTAATGCAAACTAGTTAGTCTTAATGGACTTATCACCTTAATAGACTTAGGCCCACCCTACTCTAGCTAATGGACTATTAATTTAGCCCATCTTAATGGACTTATGATCCATTAATAAATGAGACAAAACCCATGTAAGTATTAAGACAAATCTCATGCCTGCTTATGTACCATTACTTACAAACTTTAACCTCATCCTCCATGCCACCCAACATCACCACATTACCATTGTACCACCACCCATGCCAAGCCAAATGGTCCCCCCCACACCCCTTGGTGACTGTCGGCTATACCACCACCTAACCACCATTTCATTTTTTAAACATCACTTCATTTTCTCAAAACACACACGCAAATGCTCTCTAGTTTTCTCTCTAGTTTTCTCACACTAAAAGCTTAAGAACTTGTAAGTTCTTGAATTTCTTTCTTTCTTCCTTTTTTTTCCTTTCTTATTCACGAAATCATCATCATCATCATCAAGAGATCAAGCTTTTTAGCTCTTTGATCTTGCTATATCTTGTAGATTCAAATTTTGGTTGAAAATCTTCAAGAACATGAAGGATTCAAGCTTTCTAGCTTTGAATCTTCATTACTTTTGTTAGATCTAAGCTCATAGCTTAAGAACTCTTTATTTTATTAAAGGATCAAAACTTATGTTTATGATCTTCATGTAACTTTTAGATCTAGCTTTTTGCTTTAAGGATCTTCAAGAACATTAGAAATCCAAGCTTACTAGCTTGAGATTTCTACAAAAATTTTGTTAAAAGATCAAGTTTATTAACTTATGATCTTCTTTAAGTTGTTTTACTTTAATTTTGTAACTTTAGTTTTCATTAAACAAAGATACAAGCTTTCTAGCTTGAAGTCTCATAAGTATTGTTAAGAGATCCAAGCTTTCTAGCTTAGGGTTTCATTATTTGTTTGATCTAAGTTATGTAACTTATGGTCATCTAACTTGTTAAAAACAAAATCTCATTAGCTTACACTCATTTTACTTTGTAAAAATCTAAGTTTTATAACTTAAGGTTTTGTAAAAGTTGAAAGTCTAAGTTCTATAACTTAGGGTTTCATCTAGAACACAAGATCTAGACTTTCTAGTCTAAGGTCTTCAATATTTAGCTAAGATATAAGTTCTATAACTTAAGGTCTTGATTGTTTAGTTTGAATCCAAGTTTGTAGCTTTAGATTTCAAATAGAACTTGTCCTTGTGTCGAAACTAAGAACTTGATGTAACTTTGGTTCATCATCCCTCTAAAACTCTTAAGTGAGTTGTACTTCTTTTTTTAGTTTAGACATTGTGTGTTGATGGTTAAAACTTGGTCAAAATGATGCTAAAACATCAAGGAGTTGTACACTTGAGGCTTATACGCATCAAGGATGAGAACCGTGATGAGCATCAAATACCAAGAAACCCACCGGAGCACTTGAATCTGTTTTTCAGGGTCTGATCAGACTCTTGGAGCTTCTGGAAAGTTGATTTCCAGATATTTCGGTTTGTGTGGATGACTTTTTGTTTAAGACTCGCCTAAATCTGATATACGGTTTAGGATTTATAGTCTTTCGAAGTTCACTACGCCTTCGTAACGACGTGCTAAAATTTCTGACCCACTCACGCTTAGACCGTCACCACGGTCAAACGACATCGAGTTAGGATCTGAATTTTGGGCTGTTCGAATTCAACTTTTCGTTTCGACCTCTATTCTTGTTGAGAACTTACTTTATCTTTTACGTATGATGATGATTATGATACTTAAGACTTAATTTACTTACTTTTAAACTTTTTGGGATAATTTACTGACTTAGTAACCTTTGATTTAGGTTGAGGACCTTTTGGACCGACTTACTACTTGCTTACACTTTCGTATCAATTTTACCGCACATTCACTGTGAGTTATAGATCCCTTTATACTTTAACTATTTTTGGGACTGAGAATACATGCGCTTTTTATGTTTTACATACTAGACACGAGTACTTAAACTTTATATATGTGTGGGTGACATAACGGCACAAATTTTCCCCTTAGCTCGGTAATGTTTAACTATTGGTTTATGAATCGGTAGACGCGAATCTTAGATATGGATCCATAGGATTTGACATCTCCACTCGGGCTAGTCACGCTAGCATTTAACGGGTGTTTAATACTTCGTCTATTTTAACGCACTCGCCAAGTGTACATTTAGGGGGTGATATTTATTTTACTTGTTAAGTTAGTTACCAAGCGCCCACGGTTAAGCATATACTTTTCATACTGTTTTGAATATAAAATCTCGTGGTCTACATTACATTATTGTTTACAATAAAACTATAGCTCACCAACATTTGTGTTAACTTTTAAAGCATGTTATTTTTCAGGTGCTTAGACGAAATTGCTTTCGCTGTAATAGACTTGCTGTGTTAGACTTCCGCTGCATTGTTAGAGATGTCTGTTAAGCATGGACTTTTTATTTTGCATTCACTACTTATGTTTAATTTGAACCATGGCTTTGTAATGATCTAAGTGTCACGTACTTTTATTAATGCTTTCTATCCGTAGAAGCATGTTACTTTTGTAAAACATTTGTCGTTGGTAAAACGTTATGTTTTATGAATACAAAACCTTGTTTTAAAAACAACATATAGTATTATACCGTGTAATGGACCTGTTGTTGATGATCCATACCCATGATGGTTTTGGATGGGGTATCACATTTAGTATCAGAGCCAGGTTGTAGGGAATTAGGTTGCATTAGTGTGTCTTGACCGAGTCGATTAGGATTCACTAATAGGACTAATCTACAACTTGATCGTTTACTTGATTCTGCGGAACTGTTGTATGCTACTGCTTACTACTACTGCTATATGTTATTGCCATATGCTACTGTTTATTCTCACTACTGCATGCTACTATCTACTTTTGATTGTACGATACTGCTGTATGATACTATTATTGCCATGCTATGTACTGTTGTAGATGATCTAGGCTTCTGTTGTTATTATGCCTGATTACATGCTTGTTATATGTCTTACTGACATGAAAAAAGTTATTTTTTCTTGTTCAGATGTCGGACATACCGCCTATGATTATTGACTTGGAGAGTGACTCGGACTCGTCTGCTACTTCGCTGACTATTGTTGCTGACTCACCTATGCCGACACCACTACCCTCCGATGACTCCGGTGATTCATCTTCTGGGGATAGTAGTCACTCGCCTGACCTGATGGTCATCTTGGACAGTGACGAGGATCCCGGGGAGATCCCAGCTCCACCCATCCCTAGTCTCCCGGGGCCACAGTATCATTCTGATGGTACCGTAAACCCTGAGATAAATGGGGGCCGTCCATTTCTTAACGAGCGTGGAAACTGGGTCAGATACACCGCCAAAGGGCGGGTTGTGTCGATTCCACCTGACAGACATCGGATCATGACCACCGGTCGGATATATTCTCCCGCACGTGATGCACCTGCACCACCCTCAGACGACTCAGACAGTTCATCGTCAGACGATACCAGTGAGGGGGATCCCAAGGAGGATTCATGAGACGACCCGTCCTAATCCATAAGGACGAATACAATAACATACGATTACATCGCGAGGTATTTGACCTCTATATGATACATTTTACAAACATTGCATTCATTTCTAAAAGACAAATTTCTTTTCATCGAAAGTTGACGGCATGCATACCATTTCATAATACATTCAACTATAATTGACTTAATAATAATCTTGATGAACTCAACGACTCGAATGCAACGTCTTTTGAAATATGCCATGAATGACTCCAAGTAATATCTTTAAAATGAGCAAATGCACAGCAAAAGATTTCTTTAATACCTGAGAATAAACATGCTTTCAAGTGTCAACCAAAAGGTTGGTGAGTTCATTAGTTTATCTTAATCGATCATTTTCATCATTATAATAGACCACAAGAATTTCATTTCCATTTATCATAAATATACGTCCCATGCATAGAGACAAAAATCATTCATATGGATTGAACACCTGGTAACCGACATTAACAAGATGCATATAAGAATATCCCCTATCATTCCAGGACATCCCCCGGACATGATAAAACAACATCGAAGTACTAAAGCATCCGCTACAACGGATGGGGTTTGTTAGGCCCAATAGATCTATCTTTAGGATTCGCGTCAATTAGTAGATCGGTTTACTAATTCTTAGGCTACCAAGCAAAAGGGGCATATTCGGCTTCGATCATTCAACCATATAATGTAGTTTCGATTACTTGTGTCTATTTCGTAAAACATTTATAAAAGCGCGTGTATTCTCAGTCCCAAAAATATATATTGCAAAAGCATTTAAAAAGGGAGTAATGAAACTCACAATACTTTATTTTGTAGTAAAAATACATATGATGGCATTGAACAACTGAACAATGCAGGATTGGCCTCGGATTCACGAACCTATATTCAATTATGTATATTAACACATGTAATGGTAATCGAAGCAAGTTTATATATTATTATTAATACTG
This sequence comes from Rutidosis leptorrhynchoides, assembly GCF_046630445.1. NCBI lineage: Eukaryota > Viridiplantae > Streptophyta > Magnoliopsida > Asterales > Asteraceae > Rutidosis > Rutidosis leptorrhynchoides. Next base: position 298,567,484 of record NC_092338.1, on the reverse strand, counting down.
TACTTGTTATATTATATGTTATTTAGGTAAATTCAATATATTTAATTTATATGTTTTACATATACTAATATTTCTCATTAATAATAAGAATTTATATTAAAGTTTATATATAATAATAAAAATATATATTTATGTATTAATTGATATCTTATATATATACATAGTATTAATAATGAGATATAGTATTAATATTATTGTATTGTATTTTTAAAGAAATATCTATATGTAATAATACTGATAATGATAAGAATGATAATAATAATAATAATCCTAATGATAATCTTATTAATAATATTAGAAATAATAATATTGTTAAAGATGAAAATACTTGTAATACTAATAATCATGATAATAAAAATAAATAAAAATGTTATATGTTAATACATATATTAATAATAATAATAATACTTACTAATACCTAATAATAATAATAATAATGACAATAATAATAATAATACTAATAATAGAAATAAAAATAAAAGAGTATACTGATAGTGCTCCAAATGAACATATATTTAGGCACAATATCCTTCCAATATGTAAAACTTTTAGTTGTAATTGTTCTATTTTTATGTAATATTCGTTTAAATAAATAAGTACGAAGACAAAAGAAGAAAACGACGATTTGAAGACGCAAATGACCAAAAAGCTCAAAAGTACAAAGTACAATCCAAGTGGTTCAATTTATTGATGAGAAACGTCTCAAAATTACAAGAGTACGAGCCGCGAAACGCAAAGTATAAGATATTAAATAGTACGAAAGGACGTTCGAAAATCCGGAACCGAGACATGAACCAACTATCAACGCGCGACGCAACGGAGCTAAAATTATAAGTCAACTATGCACATAAATATAATATAATATATAAATAATTCTTAAAATTATATATATATTATATTATATAATAAAACGTCGGCAAAACTAGAAAATAAAAGTAGGTGGCCTGATCCAGCTGGCCATGCGATCGCATGGCCAGGAAGACCATTTTTCATGCGATCGCATGAAGCCAGATTCCTGGCCAGGTCCTATAAATTTAGCATTTTTTGACGAGTAACACATACCTTTTTCTTTTCCTTCATATGTAACGTAAATATATATATATATATATATATATATATATATATATATATATATATATATATATATATATATAAATATAAATATATATATATAATATAATTTTAATTTTAAGTTAATAATAATAAAGTTATTTTAAGAATGTTTTACGGGTATTAAAGTCGAAATTCTGTCCGTGCAACGCTACGCAAGTAATCACCACTGTAAGCTATGTTCTTCCTTTTTAAATTAATGTATCGTAACTAAGTTATTATTATGCTTATTTGAGCCAAAGTAATCGTGATGTTAGACTAAATATTAAGACGGGGTTATTAGATTTTGTACCATAATTAAGGTTTGGACAAAAGACCGACACTTGTGGACATTGGACTATGACTATTAATAGATAATGGGTATTGTCTAATTGAGCGACAACTCATTGGAACATGTCGAACCTATCTTCAAATTAGTTAATCTAATAATTATTAAAATGATTATGTATGTCCTATTTAGTGACATTTATACGACATCTTTTACGATCATTTAATTAATTATTCGGGTTGGGTAATTGATTATTCATTCTGATCAAGTGGGTAAATTAATATTCATATCTCATTAAAACAGGGGTGGATTACATACAAATATAATTGGTGTAATTGTTAACAAAGTATTAAAACCTTGGATTACGCGCAGTCGATAACCTGGTGTAATCATTAAACAAAGTATTAAAACCTTGTTACAGTTCGAATCCCTAATTAGTTGGAATATTTGACTTCGGGAATAAGGTTAATTTGACGACCATTTTATAATTATGACCGATGGACTATTATGGACAAAAAACCAGATAGGTATCAAATAAACCAGGACAAAGGACAATTAACCCGGGTAACAATTAATTAAAATCAAAACGTCAAACATCATGATTACGAAAGTTTAAATAAGCATAATACTTTTATTTCATATTTCATCGTACCTTTATTTACTGTCATTTTAATTACTGCAATTTACTTTATCACAATTTAAATTCTGTCATTTATATTATCGTCATTTATCTTTACGCTTTATTTAAAATCGACAAACCGGACATTAAACGATAAAAAACCCCCTTTTATAATAATATTACTATATATAATTATATATATTTTATATAAATATATTTGTTAAAAATATAGCGTTAAACTTAGCTAGCTCCCTGTGGAACGAACCGGACTTACTAAAAACTACACTACTCTACGGTACACTGCCTATAAGTGTTGTAGCAAGGTTTAGGTATATCCCATCCATAAATTAATAAAACTTGTGTAATATTTCATAGTATTTCGTAGTAAAAATATAACTATTTCGTATACACCTCGCATAACATCAAGTTTTTGGCGCCGCTGCCGGGGAATCGATGAAAAACGCTATATTTTTGTAAAAATATATTATTTCTTATTTCGTAAAAATATTTTGTATTTATAATAAGTGTTAAAAATAAATAAAATAAATAAATAAAAAATATAAAAAGAAAAAATAATAATATATTTTTAAGATTTTATATATAATTTTAACAAGTACTTTTATTTTTGGATTTAAAATACAAGTTTAATTTATATTATATAAATATTTTATATATAAAAAAGGAAATTTATTTAGATTAATATAAATATTTTCTATAATAGTAAATCAAATAATAAATAAAATAAAGAAACTGGGCCGAACCCGAATTAAAGCCCAATCCTTTCTGGACTTACAGGCCATGCGACCGCATGGCCATATAACGTACTACTCATGCGATCGCATGATTGGATCTGACACATCTGTATCCTGCATTTATTACACTAGGGTTTAATTATTATTAATATTAATTAATTAAATTAGGGTTTTAATTATTTAATATTTTAGTTTTTAGTTTTTAGTTTTAGTTTTATTAAGTTTTTATATTTATAGTTTAATACTTTTATAAAATATAATATAAAAATAATATTTTTATAAAATTTGTATTTTTATCATTTTAATTATAATTTGTATATTTATCGTTTATTTTGTATATTTATCATTCGTAATTAGTTTTAAATTTAGTTTTGCCGTAGTTATTTTATATTTTTAGCTTTTAAGACTTTGCCGTAAAATCCCTTAAGTGCTTTTTCTTTAGATTAAAATTTAGGTGCTTTAGAATTTTGCTACGCCGTTTTAAGATTTTAGTACTTTTTAAGTTATTGCCGTTTTGGATATAGAATTCATTTTAAGCTTTAATACCTTTAGACGTAAGTTTTAATTCTTAGTTTTTAGGCTTTTAAGTTTCGACGTTGCATTTTTTTTATTTTTCGACGCTTATTTTTCGACCTTTTATTTTTTGACGTTTTTCGACGCACTCTTTTTCTTTCTTATTTCTCGACGCTCTAGTTTTTAGGACATAGAATTTTCTACTTCTTCTCTAAAATTTCAAAACAAAAGATTATTTTAAGCGGTTAAATTGTAGACATCCAAATTTTTTGGTTCGTAGTAATAGTTGGATTTGTTAGTGGCGAGTTGTGAGCTTCCGATTTAAAGGGTCCTGGCTACCTGCTGCATCTATTGGCTATTCGAAACGTGAGAAAAATTAAAAAAGTCTATTAATTTGATAACTTATATAATTTTTATCTTTTATAACTAATAGGATATTCAGTGAATGCACCGAGCAAAACATTCACCACCTTTCATACGTTCACCACCTGTAACTCGATTAAGACATCTAGACAATATTATCGCCATTGATTTTTCTTTAGAATCATCATCTAGTCGACCAAGTACTCCAATTCGAATTTCCGATAATCCATTTTTTGAACACGACCTCACAATTGAGAACCCGGAGGATATTCAAGGACAATTCAGAGATCCTGAACCACTAATATTTCCTCCGGAACAACAAATCATTCAACCAAAGATTGTCGAGAAAGAAACCATTAAATTAGAATCCTCTAGTGATTCGTATTCAACAAATTCAATTATGGAAGTAACGGAACCTCTAAGTATGGAAGATTGAATGAGAGCCACACGCACTGGCCAAGGTCACGCCATTATTAAGCCAGACATTAATGTGCCAGATTATGAAATCAAAGGACAAATCCTACATATGGTAAATAATCAATGCCAATATAGTGGTACGCCAAAAGAAGATCCAAATGTACATCTTCGAACCTTTAATAGGATCTGTACTCTATTCAAAATCAGAGAAGTTGAGGAGGAACAGATCTATCTCATATTATTTCCCTGGACTTTAAAGGGAGAAGCCAAAGATTGGTTAGAATCGTTACCTGAAGGGGCGATTGACACATTGGATGTCTTAGTTGAAAAATTTCTTAAACAATTCTTTCCAGCATCTAAAGCCGTAAGACTTCAACGAGAAATTGTTACGTTCGCGCAAAAGCCAAATGAAACATTATATGAGGCGTGGACAAGATTCGGAAAGTTGTTGAGAGGATGTCCTCAACACGGTTTAGACACTTATCAAATAATACAAATATTCTACCAAGGTGTCGACGTTGCTACACGAAAAGACATTGACATAGCAGCTGGTGGTTCCATTATGAAGAAAACCGCAACAGAAGCTCACAAAATTATTGATAACACAGCCTCCCACTCACATCAATGGCACCAAGAAAAAGATATTTTTCGTTCATCTAAAGTGGCTAGAGCCAATTCTAGCCATGACTTTGATTCCGTTTCTGCAAAAATAGATGCTTTCGAGAGACGAATGGAAAAGATGAATAAAGATATTCACGCAATACGAATCAGTTGTGAGCAATGCGGTGGACCACACTTAACAAAGAGTGTCACATTGAGCAAACTATGGAACAACGTGAGAATGTTTCCTACATGAACCAAAGGCCGGGAAATAATTATCAAAATAATTATCAACCTCCAAGGCCAAACTTCAATCGAAATCAAAACATTCTTTACAATCCAAATGGACCTAACAATAACTCGTACAACCAAGGTTCGAATAACCAACCAACTTAAAACAAAACTTTCAATCAACAAAAACCTAACTTGTCTAAACCACCACAACAAACCGAAGAGAAAAAGCCAAATCTGGAAGAAATGATGGCAAAGCTAATGGAATCTCAAACACAATTTATTACACCTCAAACCCAAACAAATGAGAGGTTTGATCAGTCATTAAGAACTCAACAAGCTTCCATTTTATATCTAAAAAAACACGTAGGTACTCTTGCTAGCATGATGAGTGAGAGGGAACAAGGAAAGCTACCGAGTAATACTGAAGTAAATCCTCGAAATGAGAATGTTAATATGGTGTCAACAAATTCTGAAAAACCAGCTCCAGAAGATGGGAAGGTTTTCGATGTGAGTAACAATGAAGAAGTTACAACACCACCACCACCCGAGTATGTAAAGCCAGTGGTGGCACCCTACAGACCACCCATCCCGTTTCTAAGAAAAGGAGTTGAGTATGAGCAAGTAATAGGTAATAAAGTTTGTGATACCTTCGGAAAGAAGAAGAAGAATAAGAAAGTACAAGAAACAAAAACCGTAAAGATAAACCCGGTGAAGACAGATCCACCGAAACCTCCACCCAGGTTGGGTGATCCGGGTGAATTTATTGTTCCTTGTCTACTTAGTGATTGTGTCATGTATGATGCACTAGCAGATTTAGGTGCGAGTGTGAGTGTTATGCCTCTTTCATTATATAAGAGATTAGGAGTAGGTGAGTTAAGTCCAACAGAGATGAGTGTCCGACTCTTTGATCAAATCATTCGAAACCCAGTTGGAATTGCTGACAACCTACCCGTTTAAGTAGGTAATTTAACCTTTTTAGTCGAATTTATTGTCATTGACATAGAAGAGGACTCAAACATTCCTCTAATTTTAGGTCGACCATTCTTAGCATCCACCGGGGAGTTATTTGATGTAAGAGAGGGTAGAATGACACTTATTGATGGTGACAAATCAGTCACCTTTGTGATTCGAAAGGCTAAATCTCTACCAACCAAAACCGTTGAACCAACAAAAATGATTGGTAAGAATCATATTGTTTTACTAACTCCAACAGTAGTGCTTAACAATAATAAAACGCCTAAGTGTGGGGAAGATGAAGTACACCTAATGATGACTTGATAACAAAGAACCCCGTTGTTGATATGAAATTAAATGACCCCGTTATTAATAGTTCAATGAAGAAACTTATTAAACGGATTCGCGATGCTAGAACCAATGGGAACTTTAAGTTATGTAACCGGTTAGTATCCAATCCATCGCCTAAAGAAAAGGCAAAACTAGTTGAATTTGTGGATATTACACAGGAATCCGACCAATGGCTTAAAGCAAAAGTCACAGATATGCAAGTTGATTATGATCCAAGAGAAATTGACAATGAAGTTAACCACAATTTCGACACCGCAGTTACCTAAGTGTGGGGAGATTCAAATGTTTTAAAAAAAATTGATGTCAGTTGTTCTGTTCTCATGTAGTTCCGAGAATGGAATCCAATTGGTCTTTTCCGCTAGCAGACACTAAAGAACTAGTTTTCTCCCCCCATTCTGAATTTTTGTTTTGTAGGTTTTGTATGAAATTAATATGCAATTTTAAATTTAAGTTTTGTGTGAATTTAAAAACAAAAATTACTTTATTTCATTAAGTTTAAAAAATGATTTCTAAAATTCATCGTAAGTTGAAGACTAGGTCATAGAACCGAAATTGCTTTACCCGAGGGCGGGGCGAAAAATTTTGTTATCATTATTTTTAATTTTATTGATCTAAAGTATATCAAAAAAATTAAAAAACCCAAAAAAAACTTTGCTTTTAAAACAATCGCTTTAAAAATGACAAATTTTAAATTTTGTCGAGGGACGGACTAGGTAAACATACCGAAACTACCTAAAGTAAATTGAAACAAAATTTTAAAAAATTATTCATTTAAATTATTTTAATAAATAAAAGTTTTATAAAATATATATATATATATATATATATATATATATATATATATATATATATATATATATATATATATTATATATGTTTGTAGTTTATCATATGTACAAAACAGGGTAAAACAGCGCACTTTCAAAGACTGGCATTAAGTTCAGCAAAAACTACTAATTTTGACGATAAGACGCAAAACATATGTGAAATTACCACAAAAGGAATGAACGATGAGGCGCGCCATCTATCATTCAACGAGCTTAATAATTACAAACTGAGTATTTTTAATCACTTTTCTACACTAATCACCCTCATGAATTTATAATTATAGTCTGATTTCATGCAAATGAGGGCATTGCATGATCTCAAGTGTGAGGAAGGGTTATAAATTCTCTCGGGTTTACACTTAGTTTATTTGTCAAATTTTGTAAAAATTTGAAAAATTTTCAATAAAATGAATTCAAAATCATGTTTATACATATTTATGAACGATAAACTAGGTGTTAATGCCGAAATTATTGTTACCTCGGAGAGAACATAAATGGAGAAACAACCCAAAACGCTTGAATTCATTTAAAATGGAATAGAAGAGAATAAAAAGGCAAAGAAAAGAATAAATAAAAGCTAAGTGTGGGAAGAATTTACCAATTTCTTTAAAACACATATCACATATTTGGTACAAATTATTGCAGGTACTTTTGCTTTGGACTAAACTAATCAGTTTTACCCAATTTATTGTAATACCTTTGAATGAAAAGATGGATCTACACGATGAATCAATTCCATCATTAAAGGGAAGTAAAGTCTTTCAAAAAAGACACGCGCTTCTTGATTTAGGTCAGGAAGTTATCGTCCAGACCAGCTGTAGGTTGACGAAAAATCTAGAAAAGTCATCTCTAAAATCAGCAGGAAATCCACGGACCTCAGCATCAAACAGGGTTGCCAAGTGGTCAGACTTATCCTAACCATGAGAGGATCTGTCTCTTAAAATGGGGAGGGCACAGTGCAAATTAGCTTGATAAGACTAATGAATCAGACCCCCAGAAAGGATAAACTCCTTAAAAGATTAAAAATCAGCTTTTAAGCCTGATATTACTCAATCCTTGAGATTGACCTTAAAGATTGAGAATTACAAACTCATGAAATTCAATAATATCTAAACTCGAGCTTGAAAGGACCCGTTCATATACATTATAAACGATTCACAATAGTTGATTACATCGCGAGGTATTTGACCTCTATATGATACATTTTACAAACATTGCATTCGTTTTTAAAAGATAAACTTTCTTTACAACGAAAGTTGACGGCATGCACACCATTTTATAATACATCCAACTATAATTGGCTTAATAATAATCTTGATGAACTCAATGACTCGAATGCAACGTCTTTCAAAATATGCCATGAATGACTCCAAGTAATATCCTTAAAATGAGCTAATGCACATCGGAAGATTTCTTTAATACCTGAGAATAAACATGCTTTAAAGTGTCAACCAAAAGGTTGGTGAGTTCACAGGTTTATCATAACAATCATTTCAATATATTAATAGACCACAAGATTTCCGTTTATAAATATATGTACACTCGCAAGTGTATAAAAGTATTCTATAAGTTGTAGGCACCCGGTAACAAGCCTTAACGTTCATGTTTTACCCTCTGAAGTACACCAGATCAGGTGTGTTTAAAATAACCTCGAAGTACTAAAGCATCCCATAGTCAGGATGGGGTTTGTCAGGCCCAATAGATCTATTTTTAGGATTCGCGCCTACCGTACATAGACAAGTAGTTTAATGTTACCAAGCTAATGGTATATTTCTGGTTTAAACCCACGTAGAATTAGTTTTAGTACTTGTGCCTATTTCGTAAAACATTTATAAAAACAGCGCATGTATTCTCAGTCCCAAAAATATATATAAAAGGGAGCAAATGAAATTCACAATACTGTATTTCGTAGTAAAAATACATATAACGTCATTTAATAAGTGCAAGGTTGGCCTCGGATTCACGAACGTATCAATATTGAGATTCAATATTGCAGGAAAGTACGTAGACGCAACGGAGATGATAAACACTAGATTGACCTCACGAGCATACCCATGAACCATACCCATCACCTCCATAGCTATAACCCATAATTTCCTTAGCTTCGACTCATTAAAAAAAGACTATTTTGAAATCACTCGGACAGCACTCCGTCGTAATATTTTATGTATACTAATAATATCTTGAAATAATACAGTGCAAATATATATATATATATATATATATATATATATATATATATATATATATATATATATATATATATATATATATATATATATATATATATATCAATTGAGAGAGTTTAGAGAAATATATTTTCAAGTTTCTATGAAATAATGAAACCTATTGAATTCTATTTATAATAGATTTTTGAATTATAAAAGTGAATTATTAAAGTATGAATTATTAAAGTGAATTATTAAAGTATGAATTATTAAAGTGAATTATTAAAGTATGAATTATTAAAGTGAATTATTAAAGTATGAATTATTAAAGTAAATTATTAAAGTATGAATTATTAAAGTTAAAGTAAAGTAAAAGTAAAGTAAAGGTAAAGTTAAAGTATAGTAAAAGTATAAAAAACTATGTATGTATAATACGCGTATAAATATATATAATATTAATTTAAATCGTTATATATATTTAATGAAATAAAATATAAATATCGTTATATTTATTATACTGGTTAAGTAATGAGTTGTCAAAAGTGATTCTAGATATTTATAAAAGTTATATACGTTTTAATAATAAAGTTCTTTTTAAACTGTAAACGTCTTTGTACGTTTGAAAATAGATTAATAGAATATTATGGAAACCAATTCTCCACTAACTTTTGTCTAACTTTTGTAAATGACACTTTTTGTTTTTATTTATAAATATCTTTACAAATTATTCTGAATATCGTTAAGAGGAATAGATTTTCTCAAATCATAGTGGACCTCTCAACAGAGACTTGTAATCATAATTCAATGTTTCTGATAATTCAATCATTTAATATATTTTTTTTTGTCGAAAATCATATTGAAACAAATAGGTTCGTGTAAAGTATTATACGTTTAATGCTTTATTAATATTCTCAAGTTATAATATATATATACATATACATATCTATTTATATATAACGGTTCGTGAATCGTCGGAATTTGGTCGAGGTTATAATGAATGTATGAACACAGTTTAAAATTCTTGAGATTTAACTTAACAAACTTTGCTTATCGTGTCTAAATAATATAAAGATTAAAGTTTAAATTTGGTTAGAAATTTTCGGGTCGTCACAGTACCTACCCGTTAAAGAAATTTCGTCCCCGAAATTTGATAGAGGTCGTCATGACTAACAATGAGAATGTTATTATAACGATTATAGAGTTTTATCATGTTCAAGAAGAATGGATAAAATAATTCGATTACTCGAAGCGTATGAGTGAAGTTATCGTAAATGAATGAAATAAGATAATAGTGATTCGTCGTATCTTTTGACGTCATCACGATTGATCTCCGAAAAGAAAATCTTTGTAAATTATATTGGATTTGATTATTCGGCGATTAAGGAAATTATGATCCTCTTCGAATTAATGCGATAATTCATTTTGATTTCTCTGTCGGATATTTCACTATAAATCCACCTCATTTGTTTTCTTACAACTCACACCTTCTCAACTCATATTTTAAAGTATTTGTCAATATGCTTCATCCAATGCTGATTCTTGATATACTCCTCACTTTCATATCTGTCGCTCTTCTTTTTCATCTGCCTCCGGAAGAATCTATTTACTTCTACTATACTCTTGGTTTTATAGTGTTTTTAGTTCTCCCGTGTCTTTATATTGCTATATGCATTGATATATACGGTTTGTGATTTCTGGGTTGTTGTTGGGTTTTATATCTTCCCTTATATTTCAAAGTCCTTGCTTCTTCTATAATCATTGTCATCCACAGTTAATGCTCTCTTCTATTTGCTATGATTTATACTCCCATTTCTAGTTCGGAGCTTTGTCCTTCCGTTTCTTCTTCTTGCGATTAATGTGACGACCCGGAAATTTCCGACCAAATTTAAACTTAACCTTTATATGTTTCTGACACGATAAGCAGAATTTGTAATGTTGAATCTCAAAAAGTTTAGAACTACATTCATGTAATCAATTACCCTTTGACCGTGTTTGACGATTCACGAACAATTATGTGTATATAGATATATATATATATAATATATAATATTAACTGAAAACATTAACAAAGTATTAGATATATGATACTTTACATAAACATATTTGTTTCGATATATTTATCGACAGAATTAAGAGATAATATCAAATGATTGAATTATCAGATACATTATGATATGATTACGGGCCTATGTTATGAGGTCCACTGTGATTTAAGAAATCTATTTTTTTTGACAACTCATTACTTAACCAGTATGATAAAGATAACGATATTTATATTTTATTTTATTAAATATATATATATATATATATAACGATTTAAATTAATATTATATATATTTTTATACGCGTATTATACGTACATAGTTTTATACTTTTACTATACTTTAACTTTACCTTTACTTTACTTTTACTTTACTTTAACTTTAATAATTCATACTTTAATAATTCACTTTAATAATTCATACTTTAATAATTCACTTTAATAATTCATACTTTAATAATTCACTTTAATAATTCACTTTAATAATTCACTTTAATAATTCACTTTAATAATTCAAAAATCTATTATAAATAGAATTCAATAGGTTTCATTATTTCATAGAAACTTGAAAATATATTTCTCTAAACTCTCTCAATCGAATTACATATATATATATATATATATATATATATTTACTTAGTATTATTTCAAGATATTATTAGTGTACATAAAATACTACGACGGAGTTATATTCAGACGATTTCAAAATAAGTTTTCAAATGGGATAGAGCTAAGGAAATTATGGGTTATAGCTATGAAGGTTATGGGTATTGATCGAGGGTATTGCTCGTGAGGTCAACCTAACGTTTATCATTTTCGTTGCGTCTACGTACTTTCCTGCAATATTGAATCACAATATTGATACGTGAGCATTCATATCTTATCTTTTATATATTAATAGTGTATCCCTGACTAGTGCTCGAGTATATATGATTATGCATGTTTGTATGCTTAGTTTCGTCGTTAAATAGTTTATGATAAATCACGAATTTGATACATATGCTACTGAGATAAGTTATATGATATGCATGTCGTTGAAAATCTGAAGAAAAAAAATTAATAACTTTTCATTTAGAAATCGTGTGGTTTCGATGAACGGATTAAAAGATATGGTCAACTGAATTATCATTAATTTTAATATTATTATTAAAACGATTATTATAACTGTTATCAGTTGATGTTATTACTAAAATTATCTTTATTACTAAAAATTAATATTTTTATTGAAACTATCATTTTATTATTTTTATCATTATTATTATTATCAATATTATTTTATCAAATAAATATGCGTACAAAGATATTTTTACCACACGTAATGTAATTACATTAATAATACATACCACTATATTTTTATGATATTAAGTGAATTTTATAAATTTTATTATTTGAGATATATAAAAGTATATTTTTATCATATATGAATTTTAATATAAATTTTTATTTATTAATAAATGACTTGTATTATTTAGTATAATAAGATCTGATAAATATATTTAAATATATAAAACTACTATATATAAGTTATATAATAAACATGTATAGATTTTGGAAGTCATTTTGGGTCAAGTTGACTTTTGTTGACTTTTGCTTGTCGGTCGCGAGTATTAGGATTGTGATACACTACTACTTGACCTAAATTGTTAGACAGATATTGACCAACATATAAATATATATATACTTAATATAGGTTCGTGAATCCGAGACAAACACTGCACTTGTTCAGTGCCGTCATATACATAATTGCTACGAAATACAGTATTGTGAGTTTCATTTGCTCCCTTTTTATATATATTTTTGGGCTGAGAATACATGCCCTGTTTTATAAATGTTTTACGAAATAGGCACAAGTACTAAAACTAATTCTATATGGGTTTAAACCAAAAATATACCCTTAGCTTGGTAACATTAAACTACTTGTCTATGTACGGTAGGCGCGAATCCTAAAGATAGATCTATTGGGCCTGACATGTAGTGACCCGAACTTTTCCATGTTTATATATATTAATTGAGATTGATGTTTACATGATTAAATGTTTCTAACATGTTAAGCAATCAAACTTGTTAAGACTTGATTAATTGAAATAGGTTTCATATAGACAATTGACCACCCAAGTTGACCGGTGATTCACGAACGTTATAACTTGTAAAAAAACTATATGATGACATATATATGGTTATATATATAGTTAACATGATATTATGATAAGTAAACATATCATTAATTATATTAACAATGAACTACATATGTAAAAACAAGACTAATAACTTAATGATTTTGAAACGAGACATATATGTAACGTTTATCGTTGTAACGACATTTAATGTATATATATCATATTAAGAGATATTCGTACATCATAATATCATGACAATATAATAATTTAAAATCTCTTTTGATATTATAAACATTGGGTTAACAACATTTAACAAGATCGTTAACCTAAAGGTTTCAAAACAACACTTACATGTAACGACTAACGATGACTTAACGACTCAGTTAAAATGTATATACATGTAGTGTTTTAATATGTATTTATACACTTTTGAAAGACTTCAATACACTTATCAAAATACTTCTACTTAACAAAAATGCTTACAATTACATTCTCGTTCAGTTTCATCAACAATTCTACTCGTATGCACCCGTATTCGTACTCGTACAATACACAGCTTTTAGATGTATGTACTATTGGTATATACACTCCAATGATCAGCTCTTAGCAGCCCATGTGAGTCACCTAACACATGTGGGAACCATCATTTGGCAACTAGCATGAAATATCTCATAAGATTACAAAAATATGAGTAATCATTCATGACTTATTTACATGAAAACAAAATTACATATCCTTTATATCTAATCCATACACCAACGACCAAAAACACCTACAAACACTTTCATTCTTCAATTTTCTTCATCTAATTGAACTCTCTCAAGTTCTATCTTCAAGTTCTAAGTGTTCTTCATAAATTCCAAAAGTTCTAGTTTCATAAAATCAAGAATACTTTCAAGTTTGCTAGCTCACTTCCAATCTTGTAAGGTGATCATCCAACCTCAAGAAATCTTTGTTTCTTACAGTAGGTTATCATTCTAATACAAGGTAATAATCATATTCAAACTTTGGTTCAATTTCTATAACTATAACAATCTTATTTCAAGTGATGATCTTACTTGAACTTGTTTTCGTGTCATGATTTTGCTTCAAGAACTTTGAGCCATCCAAGGATCCATTGAAGCTAGATCCATTTTTCTCTTTTCCAGTAGGTTCATCCAAGGAACTTAAGGTAGTAATGATGTTCATAACATCATTCGATTCATACATATAAAGCTATCTTATTCGAAGGTTTAAACTTGTAATCACTAGAACATAGTTTAGTTAATTCTAAACTTGTTCACAAACAAAAGTTAATCCTTCTAACTTGACTTTTAAAATCAACTAAACACATGTTCTATATCTATATGATATGCTAACTTAATGATTTAAAACCTGGAAACACGAAAAACACCGTAAAACCGGATTTACGCCGTCGTAGTAACACCGCGGGCTGTTTTGGGTTAGTTAATTAAAAACTATGATAAACTTTGATTTAAAAGTTTTTATTCTGAGAAAATGATTTTTATTATGAACATGAAACTATATCCAAAAATTATGGTTAAACTCAAAGTGGAAGTATGTTTTCTAAAATGGTCATCTAGACGTCGTTCTTTCGACTGAAATGACTACCTTTACAAAAACGACTTGTAACTTATTTTTCCGACTAGAAACCTATACTTTTATTGTTTAGATTCATAAAATAGAGTTCAATATGAAACCATATCAATTTGATTCACTCAAAACGGATTTAAAATGAAGAAGTTATGGGTAAAACAAGATTGGATAATTTTTCTCATTTTAGCTACGTGAAAATTGGTAACAAATCTATTCCAACCATAACTTAATCAACTTGTATTATATATTATGTAATCTTGAGATACCATAGACACGTATACAATGTTTCGACCTATCATGTCAACACATCTATATATATTTCGGAACAACCATAGACACTCTATATGTGAATGTTGGAGTTAGCTATACAGGGTTGAGGTTGATTCCAAAATATATATAGTTTGAGTTGTGATCAATACTGAGATACGTATACACTGGGTCGTGGATTGATTCAAGATAATATTTATTGATTTATTTCTGTACATCTAACTGTGGACAACTAGTTGTAGGTTACTAACGAGGACAGCTGACTTAATAAACTTAAAACATCAAAATATATTAAAAGTGTTGTAAATATATTTTGAACATACTTTGATATATATGTATATATTGTTATAGGTTCGTGAATCAACCAGTGGCCAAGTCTTACTTCCCGACGAAGTAAAAATCTGTGAAAGTGAGTTATAGTCCCACTTTTAAAATCTAATATTTTTGGGATGAGAATACATGCAGGTTTTATAAATGATTTACAAAATAGACACAAGTACGTGAAACTACATTCTATGGTTGAATTATCGAAATCGAATATGCCCCTTTTTATTAAGTCTGGTAATCTAAGAATTAGGGAACAGACACCCTAATTGACGCGAATCCTAAAGATAGATCTATTGGGCCTAACAAACCCCATCCAAAGTACCGGATGCTTTAGTACTTCGAAATTAATATCATATCCGAAGGGTGTCCCGGAATGATGGGGATATTCTTATATATGCATCTTGTTATTGTCGGTTACCAGGTGTTCTCCATATGAATGATTTTTATCTCTATGTATGGGATGTGTATTGAAATATGAAATCTTGTGGTCTATTGTTACGATTTGATATATATAGGTTAAACCTATAACTCACCAACATTTTTGTTGACGTTTTAAGCATGTTTATTCTCAGGTGATTATTAAGAGCTTCCGCTATCGCATACTTAAATAAGGACAAGATTTGGAGTCCATGCTTGTATGATATTGTGTAAAAACTGCATTCAAGAAACTTATTTTGTTGTAACATATTTGTATTGTAAACCATTATGTAATGGTCGTGTGTAAACAGGATATTTTAGATTATCATTATTTGATAATCTACGTAAAGCTTTTTAAACCTTTATTGATGAAATAAAGGTTATGGTTTGTTTAAAAATGAATGCAGTCTTTGAAAAACGTCTCATATAGAGGTCAAAACCTCGCAACGAAATCAATTAATATGGAACGTTTTTAATCAATAAGAACGGGACATTTCAGTTGGTATCCGAGCGTTGGTCTTAGAGAACCAGAAAATTTGCATTAGTGTGTCTTATCGAGTTTGTTAGGATGCATTAGTGAGTCTGGACTTCGACCGTGTTTTCTTTAAAAATGATTGCTTAACATTTTTGTTGGAAACTATATATTTTTAACATGTGAATATTATGTGATATATTAATCTCTTAACGTGTTTGATATTATGTGATAGATGTCTACCTCTAGAACAAGTCCCATTGACTCACCTAATAATAATGAAGAGTCAAATGTAAATTGGAATGATTTGTGGACTGATTCACAAGTTCCCGAAGAGGAATCGGAAGAAGAGTCGGAACCGGAAGAAGAATCGGAATCGGAAGAAGAATCGGAACCGGATGAAGAAATAGAACCGGTGGGGGAAATAATAAAACGGTTAAGTAAAAGAAAATCCTCAACCAACCGACCAAAGTTAATTATGGTCAATGGTGTTTCCGCCAAGGAAGCAAAATATTGGGAGGATTACCAATTCTCCGATGAATCGGATTCCGACGAGAATTCCGATGATGTTATAGAAATTACCCCAACTGAATTTAAAAAGGCAAAAGAAAATAATAAGGGAAAGGGCATAAAAATAGAGAAATCTAATTCCAACCCCGATGAACTTTATATGTATCGTCAACCCCCGAAGTCCTTAAGTTGTAACAATGACCCGGGAACCTCTAAACCACCAGGTTTTTCTAAACCAATGTGGACAACGACGGCTCGTATTAGGGGAACATCATATATCCCTAGAAACTTGGCAAAACGAACCAAAACCGAAGAAGAAGAAACGACCGAGTCGGAATAAGATAGTTGTATTCGTGTGGTGTAATATATGGAATATAGTGTTCTTATGCTTTATGATATATGTAAAAATTGCTTGTATTAATAAGTATTTTTTTTATGAATCTAACTCTTGTCTATTTTACAGTTTAAAAACACAAAATGGATAGACAACCCAATATTTTAAGAGACCTACCCGGAGACATGATTGATGAAATCTTGTCTAGAGTCGGCCAGAATTCTTCGGCACAACTATTTAAGGCGAGATCAGTTTGTAAGACATTCGAAGAACGTTCCAAGAATGTCTTGGTTTATAAGAGACTTTCGTTTGAAAGATGGGGGATATCACATTGGGAAACCCATAAGTTACGATGTGTTTACTTTGACGCATATATTGCGGGGAACCCAAATGCTATTTTACGCAACGGGTTAAGAAATTATTTTGACTCAATATATCCGAATATTGGACTTCGTGATTTAGAAAAAGCGGCTAACATGCAACATAAAGAAGCATGTTATGCTTACGGATTAGTAATGTTCGCTTCTCACCAAAGTGAGAACAAGAACATCGGGCTACAACTATTAAACAAAACGTTTCCACAAGTGACGGAGTCGGTAATTGGGGTAAGAAATGAGGTTTTTAGATTATTACGGGACTGTTGGACATTACGTAACCCTCGTCCCTTTGACGACGCTACAACACGCTGTCTTATCAACGGCCATAACGGTTATGTTGCACAAGACCAAGGATGGGAAGTAGTCCTAGTAAAACCAGAATGCATGACTTGTTTCTGGACGTATGAATTACGTGTCTTTATTGCCTTTGCTGAACGACTTGTGTACTAGCTAGAATTATCTTCACAACTATCTTGTATCATAGTTATTGTGTGCTATATTTCATGCTTTATGTAAAATAAGCGGTATTGTAAGTTTGTAAAATGTTGTATAAAAGTTTGAACGCGAAATATTATTATAATCAGTTTTTCATATAGAATTGTAGTAGTTGAATTGTATATTAGCTACTAAGTATGAACTTAACGGGTAGGTACTACCCGAATTTAAACTTATAAAACGCTAATATGAAGAAAAAGCTTTTATAAATGAGTTCATATTATGCTACGAAATACTATTAACTACTCTTAATATTCTGTATGATTAACTTGTTCCATTTAACTATTTTGAAGGAAATGGCACCGACTACTCGACACACCGTGAATATGAATGAAGAGGAATTCCGTACTTTTCTAGCTTCAAACATAGCCGCAGTACAGGCTGCGCTACATACCAACAATAACCTTGGATCTAGCAGTACAGGAAATCGTGTAGGATGCACCTACAAAGAATTCACTGCCTGCAAACCTTTGGAATTTGATGGAACCGAAGGACCGATCGGATTGAAACGGTGGACCGAGAAGGTTGAATCGGTGTTTGCCATAAGTAAGTGTACTGAAGAGGACAAAGTGAAGTACGCTACGCATACCTTCACAGGTTCTGCGTTAACATGGTGGAATACCTATCTAGAGCAAGTGGGACAAGATGATGCGTACGCACTACCGTGGTCAGCATTCAAGCACTTGATGAACGAGAAGTACCGTCCCAGAACCGAGGTCAATAAGCTCAAGACAGAACTAAGAGGGTTACGAACCCAAGGATTTGATATTACCACGTACGAAAGACGATTCACAGAATTGTGCCTATTGTGTCCGGGAGCATTCGAAGATGAGGAAGAGAAGATCGACGCGTTTGTGAAAGGATTACCGGAAAGAATCCAAGAAGATATAAGTTCACACGAGCCCGCCTCCATACAACAGGCATGTAGAATGGCTCACAAACTAGTGAACCAGATTGAAGAAAGAATTAAAGAACAGACTGCTGAAGAGGCCAATGTGAAGCAAGTCAAAAGAAAGTGGGAGGAAAACGGTGATAAGAATCACCAATACAACAACAACAGCAATTACAACAATAATCGCAACAATTATCCCAACAATCGCAACATCAATCGCAACTACAACAAACGGCCCAACAACAACAACAACAACAACAACAACAACAACAACAACTACAACAATCATCCCAACAATAATAATAACCGCAACAACAACAACAATCAGAAGCAACTATGCCAAAGGTGTGAAAAGAATCACTCGGGGTTCTGCACCAAATTTTGCAACAAGTGTAAAAGAAATGGTCATAGCGCGGCGAAGTGTGAGGTCTACGGACCAGGGGTTAATAGAACGAAAGGAACAAATGGTGTCGGAATGAGTAATGGCGGAGCAAGTAGTGTCGGAGCAAGTTATGCCAATGTAGTTTGTTATAAATGTGGAAAACCAGGCCACATTATTAGAAATTGCCCGAACCAGGAGAACACGAATGGACAAGGCCGTGGAAGAGTTTTCAATATTAATGCGGCAGAGGCACAGGAAGACCCGGAGCTTGTTACGGGTACGTTTCTTATTGACAATAAATCTGCTTACGTTTTATTTGATTCGGGTGCGGATAGAAGCTATATGAGTAGAGATTTTTGTGCTAAATTAAGTTGTCCATTGACGCCTTTGGATAGTAAATTTTTACTCGAATTAGCAAATGGTAAATTAATTTCAGCAGATAATATATGTCGGAATCGAGAAATTAAACTGGTTAGCGAAACATTTAAGATTGATTTGATACCAGTAGAGTTAGGGAGTTTTGATGTGATAATCGGTATGGACTGGTTGAAAGAAGTGAAAGCGGAGATCGTTTGTTACAAAAATGCAATTCGCATTATACGAGAAAAAGGAAAACCCTTAATGGTGTACGGAGAAAAGGGCAACACGAAGCTACATCTTATTAGTAATTTGAAGGCACAAAAACTAATAAGAAAAGGTTGCTATGCCGTTCTAGCACACGTCGAGAAAGTACAAACTGAAGAAAAGAGCATCAATGATGTTCCCATTGCAAAAGAATTTCCCGATGTATTTCCGAAAGAATTACCGGGATTACCCCCACATCGATCCGTTGAATTTCAAATAGATCTTGTACCAGGAGCTGCACCAATAGCTCGTGCTCCTTACAGACTCGCACCCAGCGAGATGAAAGAACTGCAAAGCCAATTACAAGAACTTTTAGAGCGTGGTTTCATTCGACCAAGCACATCACCGTGGGGAGCTCCTGTTTTGTTTGTCAAGAAGAAAGATGGTACATTCAGGTTGTGTATCGACTACCGAGAGTTGAACAAACTTACCATCAAGAACCGCTACCCACTACCGAGAATCGACGACTTATTTGATCAACTACAAGGCTCGTCTGTTTATTCAAAGATTGACTTACGTTCCGGGTATCATCAAATGCGGGTGAAAGAAGATGATATTCCAAAGACTGCTTTCAGAACACGTTACGGTCATTACGAGTTTATGGTCATGCCGTTTGGTTTAACTAATGCACCAGCTGTGTTCATGGACCTTATGAACCGAGTGTGTGGACCATACCTTGACAAGTTTGTCATTGTTTTCATTGATGACATACTTATTTACTCAAAGAATGACCAAGAACATGGTGAACATTTGAGAAAGGTGTTAGAAGTATTGAGGAAGGAAGAATTGTACGCTAAGTTTTCAAAGTGTGCATTTTGGTTGGAAGAAGTTCAATTCCTCGGTCACATAGTGAACAAAGAAGGTATTAAGGTGGATCCGGCAAAGATAGAAACTGTTGAAAAGTGGGAAACCCCGAAAACTCCGAAACACATACGCCAGTTTTTAGGACTAGCTGGTTACTACAGAAGGTTCATCCAAGACTTTTCCAGAATAGCAAAACCCTTGACTGCATTAACGCATAAAGGGAAGAAATTTGAATGGAATGATGAACAAGAGAAAGCATTTCAGTTATTGAAGAAAAAGCTAACTACGGCACCTATATTGTCATTGCCTGAAGGGAATGATGATTTTGTGATTTATTGTGACGCATCAAAGCAAGGTCTCGGTTGTGTATTAATGCAACGAACGAAGGTGATTGCTTATGCGTCTAGACAATTGAAGATTCACGAACAAAATTATACGACGCATGATTTGGAATTAGGCGCGGTTGTTTTTGCATTAAAGACTTGGAGGCACTACTTATATGGGGTCAAAAGTATTATATATACCGACCACAAAAGTCTTCAACACATATTTAATCAGAAACAACTGAATATGAGGCAGCGTAGGTGGATTGAATTATTGAATGATTACGATTTTGAGATTCGTTACCACCCGGGGAAGGCAAATGTGGTAGCCGATGCCTTGAGCAGGAAGGATAGAGAACCCATTCGAGTAAAATCTATGAATATAATGATTCATAATAACATTACTACTCAAATAAAGGAGGCGCAACAAGGAGTTTTAAAAGAGGGAAATTTAAAGGATGAAATACCCAAAGGATCGGAGAAGCATCTTAATATTCGGGAAGACGGAACCCGGTATAGGGCTGAAAGGATTTGGGTACCAAAATTTGGAGATATGAGAGAAATGGTACTTAGAGAAGCTCATAAAACCAGATACTCAATACATCCTGGAACGGGGAAGATGTACAAGGATCTCAAGAAACATTTTTGGTGGCCGGGTATGAAAGCCGATGTTGCTAAATACGTAGGAGAATGTTTGACGTGTTCTAAGGTCAAAGCTGAGCATCAGAAACCATCAGGTCTACTTCAACAACCCGAAATCCCGGAATGGAAATGGGAAAACATTACCATGGATTTCATCACTAAATTGCCAAGGACTGCAAGTGGTTTTGATACTATTTGGGTAATAGTTGATCGTCTCACCAAATCAGCACACTTCCTACCAATAAGAGAAGATGACAAGATGGAGAAGTTAGCACGACTGTATTTGAAGGAAGTCGTCTCCAGACATGGAATACCAATCTCTATTATCTCTGATAGGGATGGCAGATTTATTTCAAGATTCTGGCAGACATTACAGCAAGCATTAGGAACTCGTCTAGACATGAGTACTGCCTATCATCCACAAACTGATGGGCAGAGCGAAAGGACGATACAAACGCTTGAAGACATGCTACGAGCATGTGTTATTGATTTCGGAAACAGTTGGGATCGACATCTACCGTTAGCAGAATTTTCCTACAACAACAGCTACCATTCAAGCATTGAGATGGCGCCGTTTGAAGCACTTTATGGTAGAAAGTGCAGGTCTCCGATTTGTTGGAGTGAGGTGGGGGATAGACAGATTACGGGTCCGGAGATTATACAAGAAACTACCGAGAAGATCATCCAAATTCAACAACGGTTGAAAACCGCCCAAAGTCGACAAAAGAGCTACGCTGACATTAAAAGAAAAGATATAGAATTTGAAATTGGAGAGATGGTCATGCTTAAAGTTTCACCTTGGAAAGGCGTTGTTCGATTTGGTAAACGAGGGAAATTAAATCCAAGGTATATTGGACCATTCAAGATTATTGATCGTGTCGGACCAGTAGCTTACCGACTTGAGTTACCTCAACAACTCGCGGCTGTACATAACACTTTCCACGTCTCGAATTTGAAGAAATGTTTTGCTAAAGAAGATCTCACTATTCCGTTAGATGAAATCCAAATCAACGAAAAACTTCAATTCATCGAAGAACCCGTCGAAATAATGGATCGTGAGGTTAAAAGACTTAAGCAAAACAAGATACCAATTGTTAAGGTTCGATGGAATGCTCGTAGAGGACCCGAGTTCACCTGGGAGCGTGAAGATCAGATGAAGAAGAAATACCCGCATCTATTTCCAGAAGATTCGTCAACACCTTCAACAGCTTAAAATTTCGGGACGAAATTTATTTAACGGGTAGGTACTGTAGTGACCCGAACTTTTCCATGTTTATATATATTAATTGAGATTGATGTTTACATGATTAAATGTTTCTAACATGTTAAGCAATCAAACTTGTTAAGACTTGATTAATTGAAATAGGTTTCATATAGACAATTGACCACCCAAGTTGACCGGTGATTCACGAACGTTATAACTTGTAAAAAAACTATATGATGACATATATATGGTTATATATATAGTTAACATGATATTATGATAAGTAAACATATCATTAATTATATTAACAATGAACTACATATGTAAAAACAAGACTAATAACTTAATGATTTTGAAACGAGACATATATGTAACGTTTATCGTTGTAACGACATTTAATGTATATATATCATATTAAGAGATATTCGTACATCATAATATCATGACAATATAATAATTTAAAATCTCTTTTGATATTATAAACATTGGGTTAACAACATTTAACAAGATCGTTAACCTAAAGGTTTCAAAACAACACTTACATGTAACGACTAACGATGACTTAACGACTCAGTTAAAATGTATATACATGTAGTGTTTTAATATGTATTTATACACTTTTGAAAGACTTCAATACACTTATCAAAATACTTCTACTTAACAAAAATGCTTACAATTACATTCTCGTTCAGTTTCATCAACAATTCTACTCGTATGCACCCGTATTCGTACTCGTACAATACACAGCTTTTAGATGTATGTACTATTGGTATATACACTCCAATGATCAGCTCTTAGCAGCCCATGTGAGTCACCTAACACATGTGGGAACCATCATTTGGCAACTAGCATGAAATATCTCATAAGATTACAAAAATATGAGTAATCATTCATGACTTATTTACATGAAAACAAAATTACATATCCTTTATATCTAATCCATACACCAACGACCAAAAACACCTACAAACACTTTCATTCTTCAATTTTCTTCATCTAATTGAACTCTCTCAAGTTCTATCTTCAAGTTCTAAGTGTTCTTCATAAATTCCAAAAGTTCTAGTTTCATAAAATCAAGAATACTTTCAAGTTTGCTAGCTCACTTCCAATCTTGTAAGGTGATCATCCAACCTCAAGAAATCTTTGTTTCTTACAGTAGGTTATCATTCTAATACAAGGTAATAATCATATTCAAACTTTGGTTCAATTTCTATAACTATAACAATCTTATTTCAAGTGATGATCTTACTTGAACTTGTTTTCGTGTCATGATTTTGCTTCAAGAACTTTGAGCCATCCAAGGATCCATTGAAGCTAGATCCATTTTTCTCTTTTCCAGTAGGTTCATCCAAGGAACTTAAGGTAGTAATGATGTTCATAACATCATTCGATTCATACATATAAAGCTATCTTATTCGAAGGTTTAAACTTGTAATCACTAGAACATAGTTTAGTTAATTCTAAACTTGTTCACAAACAAAAGTTAATCCTTCTAACTTGACTTTTAAAATCAACTAAACACATGTTCTATATCTATATGATATGCTAACTTAATGATTTAAAACCTGGAAACACGAAAAACACCGTAAAACCGGATTTACGCCGTCGTAGTAACACCGCGGGCTGTTTTGGGTTAGTTAATTAAAAACTATGATAAACTTTGATTTAAAAGTTTTTATTCTGAGAAAATGATTTTTATTATGAACATGAAACTATATCCAAAAATTATGGTTAAACTCAAAGTGGAAGTATGTTTTCTAAAATGGTCATCTAGACGTCGTTCTTTCGACTGAAATGACTACCTTTACAAAAACGACTTGTAACTTATTTTTCCGACTAGAAACCTATACTTTTATTGTTTAGATTCATAAAATAGAGTTCAATATGAAACCATATCAATTTGATTCACTCAAAACGGATTTAAAATGAAGAAGTTATGGGTAAAACAAGATTGGATAATTTTTCTCATTTTAGCTACGTGAAAATTGGTAACAAATCTATTCCAACCATAACTTAATCAACTTGTATTATATATTATGTAATCTTGAGATACCATAGACACGTATACAATGTTTCGACCTATCATGTCAACACATCTATATATATTTCGGAACAACCATAGACACTCTATATGTGAATGTTGGAGTTAGCTATACAGGGTTGAGGTTGATTCCAAAATATATATAGTTTGAGTTGTGATCAATACTGAGATACGTATACACTGGGTCGTGGATTGATTCAAGATAATATTTATTGATTTATTTCTGTACATCTAACTGTGGACAACTAGTTGTAGGTTACTAACGAGGACAGCTGACTTAATAAACTTAAAACATCAAAATATATTAAAAGTGTTGTAAATATATTTTGAACATACTTTGATATATATGTATATATTGTTATAGGTTCGTGAATCAACCAGTGGCCAAGTCTTACTTCCCGACGAAGTAAAAATCTGTGAAAGTGAGTTATAGTCCCACTTTTAAAATCTAATATTTTTGGGATGAGAATACATGCAGGTTTTATAAATGATTTACAAAATAGACACAAGTACGTGAAACTACATTCTATGGTTGAATTATCGAAATCGAATATGCCCCTTTTTATTAAGTCTGGTAATCTAAGAATTAGGGAACAGACACCCTAATTGACGCGAATCCTAAAGATAGATCTATTGGGCCTAACAAACCCCATCCAAAGTACCGGATGCTTTAGTACTTCGAAATTAATATCATATCCGAAGGGTGTCCCGGAATGATGGGGATATTCTTATATATGCATCTTGTTATTGTCGGTTACCAGGTGTTCTCCATATGAATGATTTTTATCTCTATGTATGGGATGTGTATTGAAATATGAAATCTTGTGGTCTATTGTTACGATTTGATATATATAGGTTAAACCTATAACTCACCAACATTTTTGTTGACGTTTTAAGCATGTTTATTCTCAGGTGATTATTAAGAGCTTCCGCTATCGCATACTTAAATAAGGACAAGATTTGGAGTCCATGCTTGTATGATATTGTGTAAAAACTGCATTCAAGAAACTTATTTTGTTGTAACATATTTGTATTGTAAACCATTATGTAATGGTCGTGTGTAAACAGGATATTTTAGATTATCATTATTTGATAATCTACGTAAAGCTTTTTAAACCTTTATTGATGAAATAAAGGTTATGGTTTGTTTAAAAATGAATGCAGTCTTTGAAAAACGTCTCATATAGAGGTCAAAACCTCGCAACGAAATCAATTAATATGGAACGTTTTTAATCAATAAGAACGGGACATTTCATGACAAACCCCATCCTGACTATGGGATGCTTTAGTACTTCGAGGTTATTTTAAACACACCTGATCTGGTGTACTTCAGAGGGTAAAACATGAACTGTAAAGCTTGTTACCGGGTGCCTACAACTTATAGAATACTTTATACACTTGCGAGTGTACGAATATTTATAGAAACTGAAATCTTGTGGTCTATTACTATTACGGAAATGATGGATTATGATAAACTAATGAACTCACCAACCTTTTGGTTGACACTTTAAAGCATGTTTATTCTCAGGTATTAAAGAATTCTTCCGCTGTGCATTAGCTCATTTTAAGGATATTACTTGGAGTCATTCAAGACATACTTTGAAAGACGTTGCATTCGAGTCGTTGAGTTCATCAAGATTAATATTAAGTCAATTATAGTTGGATGTAATATGAAATGGTATGCATGCCGTCAATTTTTGATGTAAAGAAAGTTTGTCTTTTAAAAACGAATGCAATGTTTGTAAAACGTATCATATAGAGGTCAAATACCTCGCGATGTAATCAACTATTGTGAATCGTTTATAATGTATATGAACGGGTCCTTTCAGTTGGTATCAGAGCGGTGGTCTTAGTGAACCAGGTCTGCATTAGTGAGTCTGGACTTCGACCGTGTCTGCATGTCAAAAGTTTTGCTCATCATTTTTGTCGGAAATTACCTGCTTATCATTCTTAGTCTAGACACATCTTATTGCATTGATTGCATGAATAGTGTATAGACAAAATTCATATCTTAGCGTATCTGTTACTGTAAACTTTGCCTGACATATTCCGTAAATTCCTCCGTAATCTGTGAAACCTTTTGCTCTATATAATTAGAATACCACCCGATAGCTGGAAAATCATTTCATATCGAAAAATTATTTATTCAATCGTACAAAATGGAATTCGTCATTAGTTCAAGTCCCTTGGATTTCGAAATGGAATCCCACTCAAGTTCCGAAAGCAGTGTGACCGGAATGAATCAACCAATTAGTCATCATCTATTCTGGATGAATTGGGGATGGGTTCGTAGCCTCCTTAATCATTGGAGACAAGAAGAAGGTGATCCCTTCCATCTACCACATTGCCCTCTTGGCAAAGAACCTGAAGCACTTACCGGCGAACCTATCCGAAACACCATTTTCTCTCTTATTTCTAGAGTATCTCGTAACGATTACATACTACACCAAATTCTAGATCTTATTTATCGGCTCGTCCGAACCGACAATCACCCCGGTGTAATAGAAGAAGTCAACGAGCTTCGCGCTCGGGTAGTGGCTTTGGAGAATATGGTGCAAAGGTTACAAACACCAGCAGCAGCACCAGCAGCATAAACAGTACCACCATCAGCAACACCAACAGTACCATCACCACCACCAACAACAACATCCACATCCCACACCGCAACATCACAATCTGTCCCACGAGCATCGACGTCATACGCCATGTAGATACCAAGGAATACCACAACGATGAAGTATTGATTCATAACTTCATTGGGGAAACATTCTACGGCGATTATGTAATTTCTAAAGTTTAGAAATTATCTATCTTAGCTTTAACCATAAATCAAATGAGTTTAATTTAATATTAACTCATTAAATCAATATTACATCTGAAGAAATATACACATATATATTTCCATAAAGACTGTAATAAAATTCTTTTGTACAAAATATTAATTGTGAAATTTTTTTTTAACGGGTAGGTAATACCCGAGAGATATATAAATTCACAATTAATATGTTACATTCTTCGAATCTGATTCAGCAAATCATCCATTATACTCCCTACTTTCACAACAATATACATTCTTTTATAGAAATCAAAACAACCATACTCATTCAAAATCTAATTACATATTCTGATTTTGAAATCTCAGAATTCGATTCAAGATATAACCGAAATCATCACTCTTAGATTCCTACATCTTTCAAAACTATACTTTGACTTCAAAACTGTCCTAGAACCTCATTTCTATTCATGAAACTCACAAAAATATTTGTATCATTCAAAATCTTAGAACATCATATGCATATTAACAATTACAATATGTGTTCAAACACTTCGAAATTCCTAAAGACATGCGAGATGATGATCCAACCACATATTACCCACTGTCATGCATCTGAAAAGCTCTCGAAACTAAAGTTATAGTTTAACACGTATCCGTGTCAGATCCTTTGATATTTATTACCAAATATAATTTTTCAATCTCTTTCCAAAATAGACAGTTTTGTCACAGCTCCAGCAAATCACCTTCATTTGTTTATACGAATGAACCTTATTATAACAATTACCCCTTCATCATTGTTACCGAGGAACCTTTCATATCTCGCCACATTAGCAGTAAACTTATCAACAACTTCATTAACCTTCGACTTAAGCCTCTCCGAAAAGCCACTATACTTATTCATTAAAACCCCATCATATACTCACCTACATCCTGTAATAATAATTGTCACACCAACTACTGGGAATTAGCAATCAGTATTTTGAATTTCGCGACAATTTTACGTCAAAAGTTATACATATAACGTCTATCTCCTAGACTTACATACTTCGAATGTGAATTTTCTGAAAAACATCCCAAACTATGAACTAGTTCTCCGAAATTGGAAAAATGCTGATGAAGCAGCAAAACTGTAAACGACTTTAACAGTCAAAAGTTTGATGATAAAGAATAGTATGGTGGTAAAGCTGAGAAAAAGAGAAGGTTTGAAACTGGAAAACGGATTGAGCAGACCATGAAGGAGGCTGTGGACAAATCACAAAGACTAAACCTGCCTTCAAAGGATCCAAATGATTCAGTGTCTACTGAAATCGTTAGCAAACACCTTACTTCTTATTCTAAAACTTCACAGACAAATCTTCTTCATCATCCATATTATCGTATCTTTTATTATAATATCTTCGATATTCCTGAAGATATTTTCACAACTATTCTTATCCGATATCTTTTATCTCTTCGCAATATCTGCGTTACAACATAAAAAGAAACTGTGTTAGTTTCTAAATTTAAAAAAAAAAATTTTGAATTTAAAATA
The DNA here is from genome assembly GCF_046630445.1 of Rutidosis leptorrhynchoides. Classification (NCBI taxonomy): domain Eukaryota; kingdom Viridiplantae; phylum Streptophyta; class Magnoliopsida; order Asterales; family Asteraceae; genus Rutidosis; species Rutidosis leptorrhynchoides. The sequence goes on along the minus strand of NC_092338.1, from coordinate 298,538,136 downwards.
GGAATGTTTTTGAAGTAGTGTTGGGAACTGAAGCATGAGTTAGTATAATATAATGACACTTGATCAACGTGATTATATTACAGTAAGTCATGCTGAGTTTCTAATGGAATGTGATGATTCACAGAGCATACCGTCATCATGTACTGTTTACACGACTCTTACATTCTACCCAATTTTCAAACATATTAAGAACATATCATCTTGATAGCTCTATATTTTCGGATATTCTGGTAATTTGCCAAATCAAGATCGTGCCATTACGATTTTCTTCTTGGAACATTAACTATGTTCATCCAAAAATTCATATCTACGAATTCTGGACTATTATCCGCTTGACTTAAGATCGGGAAGAGAAAACGAAAGCATGAAGCTCCGAAATATAATGGAGAATATAAAGCCCGATAACAACCCCGAAATTACAAACTGTGTATATAAATGCGTATAGCAATATAAAGACACGGGAGAATGAAAAACACAATAACCCCAAGGTAATGGTAGAAGAAAATAACTTCCTCCGGTGGTAGATGAAAAAGAAGAATGACAGATATGAAAGTTAAAAGTATATCAAGAATCAATACTGGATGAAGCATATTAACGACTGCTTTAAAGTATGAATTGGGGAGAAAGACTAGAAGGTGTGAGCTGTGGAAATAAAGAAACGAAGGGGGTGGAATTATGGTAAAATATCAGACAGAGAAATCGAGACAGATTATCGCATTTAATCAATGAAGATCCTGATTTCCTTAATCGCCGAAGAACCAAATCTTATTGCAAAGATTTTCTTTAAATCCCATGAATTCCGGAAATCAATCATAACTACGTCATCGGTTAAAACGAATATACGTTTACTCATTTCACTCTCTTGCGATAGCTTCACTTATACTCTTCGCGTAATCAAATTGTTTTATCTATATTACTCAATGATGATAAAACTCTATTTATCAACTCATATTCGTCATGAAAACATTTTTATAGTTAGCCATGACGACCTCGATCAAATTTCGGGACGAAATTTCTTTAACGGGTAGGTACTGTGACGACCCGGAAATTTCCGACCAAATTTAAACTTAACCTTTATATGTTTCTGACACGATAAGCAGAATTTGTAATGTTGAATCTTAAAAAGTTTAGAACTACATTCATGTAATCAATTACCCTTTGACCGTGTTTGACGATTCACGAACAATTATGTGTATATAGATATGTATATATAATATATAATATTAACTGAAAACATTAACAAAGTATTAGATATATGATACTTTACATAAACATATTTGTTTCGATATATTTATCAACAGAATTAATAGATAATATCAAATGATTGAATTATCAGATACATTATGATATGATTACGGGCCTATGTTATGAGGTCCACTGTGATTTAAGAAATCTATTTTTTTGACAACTCATTACTTAACCAGTATGATAAAGATAACGATATTTATATTTTATTTTATTAATATATATATATATATATATATATATATATATATATATATATATATATATATATATATATATATATATAACGATTTAAATTAATATTATATATATTTTTATACGCGTATTATACGTACATAGTTTTATACTTTTACTATACTTTAACTTTACCTTTACTTTATTTTTACTTTACTTTAACTTTAATAATTCATACTTTAATAATTCACTTTAATAATTCATACTTTAATAATTTACTTTAATAATTCATACTTTAATAATTTACTTTAATAATTCACTCTTTAATAATTCACTTTAATAATTCATACTTTAATAATTCACTTTAATAATTCACTTTAATAATTCATACTTTAATAATTCACTTTAATAATTCAAAAATCTATTATAAATAGAATTCAATAGATTTCATTATTTCATAGAAACTTGAAAATATATTTCTCTAAACTCTCTCAATCGAATTACATATATATATATATATATATATATATATATATATATATATATATATATATATATATATATATATATATATATATATATTTACTTAGTATTATTTCAAGATATTATTAGTGTACATAAAATACTACGACGGAGTTATATTCAGACGATTTCAAAATAAGTTTTCAAATGGGATAGAGCTAAGGAAATTATGGGTTATAGCTATGAAGGTTATGGGTATTGATCGAGGGTATTGCTCGTGAGGTCAACCTAACGTTTATCATTTTCGTTGCGTCTACGTACTTTCCTGCAATATTGAATCACAATATTGATACGTGAGCATTCATATCTTATCTTTTATATATTAATAGTGTATCCCTGACTAGTGCTCGAGTATATATGATTATGCATGTTTGTATGCTTAGTTTTGTCATTAAATAGTTTATGATAAATCGCGAATTTGATACATATGCTACTGAGATAAGTTATATGATATGCATGTCGTTGAAAATCTGAAGAAAAAAAATTAATAACTTTTCATTTAGAAATCGTGTGGTTTCGATGAACGGATTAAAAGATATGGTTAACTGAATTATCATTAATTTTAATATTATTATTAAAACGATTATTATAACTGTTATCAGTTGATGTTATTACTAAAATTATCTTTATTACTAAAAATTAATATTTTTATTGAAACTATCATTTTATTATTTTTATCATTATTATTATTATTATCAATATTATTTTATCAAATAAATATGCGTACAAAGATATTTTTACCACACGTAATGTAATTACATTAATAATACATACCACTATATTTTTATGATATTAAGTGAATTTTATAAATTTTATTATTTGAGATATATAAAAGTATATTTTTATCATATATGAATTTTAATATAAATTTTTATTTATTAATAAATGACTTGTATTATTTAGTATAATAAGATCTGATAAATATATTTAAATATATAAAACTACTATATATAAGTTATATAATAAACATGTATAGATTTTGGAAGTCATTTTGGGTCAAGTTGACTTTTGTTGACTTTTGCATGTCGGTCGCGAGCATTCGGATTGTGATACACTACGACTTGACCTAAATTGTTAGACATATATTGACCAACATATAAATATATATACTTAATATAGGTTCGTGAATCCGAGACAAACACTGCACTTGTTCAGTGCCGTCATATACATAATTGCTACGAAATACAGTATTGTGAGTTTCATTTGCTCCCTTTTTATATATATTTTTGGGCTGAGAATACATGCGCTGTTTTATAAATGTTTTACGAAATAGGCACAAGTACTAAAACTAATTCTATATAGGTTTAAACCAAAAATATACCCTTAGCTTGGTAACATTAAACTACTTGTCTATGTACGGTAGGCGCGAATCCTAAAGATAGATCTATTGGGCCTGACAAACCCCATCCTGACTATGGGATGCTTTAGTACTTCGAGGTTATTTTAAACACGCCTGATCTGGTGTACTTCAGAGGGTAAAACATGAACGTTAAAGCTTGTTACCGGGTGCCTACAACTTATAGAATACTTTATACACTTGCGAGTGTACGGATATTTATAGAAACTGAAATCTTGTGGTCTATTACTATTACGGAAATTATGGATTATGATAAACTAATGAACTCACCAACCTTTGGGTTGACACTTTAAAGCATGTTTATTCTCAGGTATTAAAGAATTCTTCCGCTGTGCATTAGCTCATTTTAAGGATATTACTTGGAGTCATTCAAGACATACTTTGAAAGACGTTGCATTCGAGTCGTTGAGTTCATCAAGATTAATATTAAGTCAATTATAGTTGGATGTAATATGAAATGGTATGCATGCCGTCAATTTTTGATGTAAAGAAAGTTTATCTTTTAAAAACGAATGCAATGTTTGTAAAACGTATCATATAGAGGTCAAATACCTCGCGATGTAATCAACTATTATGAATCGTTTATAATGTATATGAACGGGTCCTTTCAATTAAGCACCGCTTGTAATGGTCCAGAATTCGCAGATATAAATTTCGAAATGAACATTGTTAATGTTCTAGGAAGGAAATTGTAATGACACGATCTTGACTTGTCAAATTACCAGAATACCTCGGAAAAGGCCGAATCATCAAGAAATATTTTCTTGATATTTAGAGATCAAAGAGAATACAAGAGTCGTGTAACATAGCACATGATGACGTTATGATCTGTGAATCATCATGTTTCATTTAGAAACTCAGCATGAATTACTGTAATATAATCACGTTGATCAAGTGTCATTATATTATACTAACTCATGCTTCAGCTCCCAACACTTCTTTAAGAATATTCCTATTTTAAACTCGAATGTTTCAGAATTTAGAAACTAAAATAGTTTCTTTTATGATATAATACAGATAGCGCGAAGAGGTAAATGATTTCAGATAAGAATAATTATAAAAATATCTTCAGAAGTATGGATGATATTTATAATGAAAGATACGATGATATCTTAGTATGTCTAATATCAGAGGATGATGAAGGATATTGTCCGCAAGGGTTTAGAGTCAGGAGCAAGGTATTCGTTAATGACTTCAGCAAGTACTGAATCAATTGGATTCTTTGAAGGCAGGTTCAGCCTTTGTGATTTGTCCACAGCTTCATTCATACTTTGCTCAATCCGTTTTCCAGTTCCAAAGCTTCTCTTTTTCTGAGCTTTACCAATATACTATCCTTTATCATCCAACTTTTTACTGTTAAGGTCGTTTACAGTTTTTGCTGCTTCATCAGCATTTTTCAAAATTTCGAGAACTGGTTCGCAGTTTAGGGTGTTTTTCAGAAATTTCTCATTCAAAGAATGTAAGTCTTGGAGGTAGACGTTGTGTGTATATGTAATTGTTGATGTAGACATGCTGCGAGGTTTCAAAATACTGATTGCTGATTCTCAATAATTGGTATGGCAATTCTTGTTATAAGGTACGAATGAGTATATGATAGGGTTTCGATAATTATAATGATTTTTTTTTTTTGGAAAGTCAAAGATCAATGAAGTTGTTGGTAAGTTTATTGCTAATGTGGTGAATATAAATGATTCCCTGGTAACGTTGGTGAAAGGGCAACGTATCTATCGAGGTTATAATAAGACTGTTTTGATTGAGAAGTCGAAGATGACTTGCTGGAGCTGTGACAAAACTGTCTATTTTGAAACGGAATTGAAAAGTTATTTTAGCTAGTAAATGCCAAAGGGTCTAACACGGATACGTGTCGAACTATGACTTGGGTTTTGAGAGTTTTTCAGGTGTATAACTGTGGGTAACATGTGGTTGGATCATAGTTGAAGTGTCTTCAGAAATTTCGAAGAGTTTGAGCACATATTGTAATCGTTAATACATATGATGTTCTAACACAGTTTTGAAGTCAAAGTATAGCTTTGAAAGATATAGGAATTTAAGAGTGATGATACTGGTTATATTTCGAATTGAATTATGCGATTTCAAAATCAGAATATGTAATTGAATTTGAATGAGTATGATTGTTTTGATTTATATGAAAGAATGGATATTGTTGTGAAAGTAGGGAGTATAGTTGATGATTGCTGAATCAGTTTCGAAAAATGTAATATATTAATTGTGAATTTATATATCTCTCGGGTATTACCTACCCGTTAAAAAAAATTTCACAATTAATATTTTGTACAAAAGAAGTTTATTACAGTCTTTATGAAAATATATGTGTATATTTTCTTTAGATGTAATATAGATTTAATGAGTTAATATTAAATTAAACTCATTTGTTTTATGGTTGGAACTAGAATTGAGTAATCCCTAAAACTTTATAAATTGCATAAGTATTTCTTCAATAATATTGAAATTATGAATCATTACTTTGTTATTTGTTGGTTTTCGTGAAATTCTTGTGAACTTCGCAAGGTACGAATGATGTTATTTGAAAAGTTTCGAGTACATCGATGATGAAAGCGTAAAATCAAACATATATTCGAATAATACACTTGATTTATTATAAATTGGATTTTTTATTGAATTGAGACAGAGATTGTAATTAACGATGGTTAAGTTGCGGACGAAGGACGTACATCATTGCATATTTGTAATATGAATTAACTGAGTAGTTAAGATTCACACATAATAGCTTAGTACGGGAAGATTTATTATGGTTTAAAAATTTATACATATAAAATATACATATAAATCTTTCGATTGGAAATGAGTTAATACTTCATAACTCGTTGATACAATATATTTGTTGTTGATTCGTAATGATGTCCACAATGATTCTTGAACTGACAGAGTTTGTGATGTTACAGGTGCTGTTGATTCTGACGATACTGACGGCACTGACTGTGTTGATGATGCTACGGTCCTGTTGATGCTGTTGGTAAAACAATTCTAGCTTGTAAATCGTACACCATTTTCAATCAAAGTTTCTACTCTACCATCTCCGTTCACTCATCCGATTTATGGTCAGAATTAAATAATCTCTAAGATTTTGGAGATTACATAACTGCCGCAGAGATATCTCTTCAATGAAGTTTATGAATTAATACTTCATCGTTTGTTGTTGTTGATATTCCTGGATATTTACAGGGCGTATGACGTTGATGTTTGAGATACATATTGTGATGTTGCGATGTGGGATGTGGATGTTGTTGTTGGTGGTGGTGATGGTACTGTTGGTGTTGCTGATGGTGGTACTGTTTATGCTGCTGGTACTGCTGCTGGTGTTTGTAACCTTTGCACCATATTCTCCAAAGCCACTACCCGAGCGCGAAGCTCGTTGACTTCTTCTATTACACCGGGGTGATTGTCGGTTCGGACGAGTGGATAAATAAAATCTAGAATTTGGTGTAGTATGTAATCGTGACGAGATACTCTAGAAATAAGAGAGAAAATGGTGTTTCGGATAGGTTCGTCGGTAAGTGCTTCAGGTTCTTCGCCAAGAGGGCAATATGGTGGATGGAAGGGATCACCTTCTTCTTGTCTCCAATGATTAAGGAGGCTACGAACCCATCCCCAATTCATCCAGAATAGATGATGACTAATTGGTTGATCCATTCCGGTCACACTGCTTTCGGAACTTGAGTGGGATTCCATTTCGGAATCCGAGGGACTTGAACTAATGACGAATTCCATTTCGTACGATTGAATAAAGAATTTTTCGATATGAAATGATTTTCTGGCTATCGGGTGATATTCTAATTATATAGAGCAAAAGGTTTCGTAGATTACGGAGGAATTTACGGAATATGTCAGGCAAAGTTTACAGTAACAGATACGCTAAGATATGAATTAGCAGATACGCTAAGATATGAATTTTGTCTATACACTATTCATGCAATCAATGCAATAAGATGTGTCTAGACTAAGAATGATAAGCAGGTAATTTCCGACAGGAATGACGAGCAAAACTTTTGAAATGCAGACACGGTCGAAGTCCAGACTCACTAATGCATCCTAACGACTATCAGTTAGACACACTAATGCAGACCTGGTTCGCTAAGACCACCGCTCTGATACCAACTGAAAGGACCCGTTCATATACAGTATAAACGATTCACAATAGTTGATTACATCGCGAGGTATTTGACCTCTATATGATACATTTTACAACCATTGCATTCGTTTTTAAAAGACAAACTTTCTTTACAATGAAAGTTGACGGCATGCACACCATTTCATATTACATCCAACTATAATTAGCTTAATAATAATCTTGATGAACTCAATGACTCGAATGAAACGTCTTTCAAAAGATGCCATGAATGACTCCAAGTAATATCCTTAAAATGAGCTAATGCACAGCGGAAGATTTCTTTAATACCTGAGAATAAACATGCTTTAAAGTGTCAACCAAAAGGTTGGTGAGTTCACAGGTTTATCATAACAATCATTTCAATATATTAATAGACCACAAGATTTCCGTTTATAAATATATGTACACTCGCAAGTGTATAAAAGTATTCTATAAGTTGTAGGCACCCGGTAACAAGCCTTAACGTTCATGTTTTACCCTCTGAAGTACACCAGATCAGGTGTATTTAAAATAACCTCGAAGTACTAAAGCATCCCATAGTTAGGATGGGGTTTGTCAGGCCCAATAGATCTATTTTTAGGATTCGCGCCTACCGTACATAGACAAGTAGTTTAATGTTACCAAGCTAATGGTATATTTCTGGTTTAAACCCACGTAGAATTAGTTTTAGTACTTGTGCCTATTTCATAAAACATTTATAAAACAGCGCATGTATTCTCAGTCCCAAAAATATATATAAAAGGGAGCAAATGAAAGTCACAATACTGTATTTCGTAGTAAAAATACATATAACGTCATTTAATAAGTGCAAGGTTGGCCTCGGATTCACGAATGTATCAATATTGAGATTCAATATTGCAGGAAAGTAAGTAGACGCAACGGAGATGATAAACACTAGATTGACCTCACGAGCATACCCATGAACCATACCCATCACCTCCATAGCTATAACCCATAATTTCCTTAGCTTCGACTCATTCAAAAAAAACTATTTTGAAATCACTCGGACAGCACTCCGTCGTAATATTTTATGTATACTAATAATATCTTGAAATAATACAGAGCAAATATATATATATATATATATATATATATATATATATATATATATATATATATATATATATATATATATATATATATATATATATATATATATATCAATTGAGAGAGTTTAGAGAAATATATTTTCAAGTTTCTATGAAATAATGAAACCTATTGAATTCTATTTATAATAGATTTTTGAATTATAAAAGTGAATTATTAAAGTATGAATTATTAAAGTGAATTATTAAAGTGAATTATTAAAGTATGAATTATTAAAGTTAAAGTAAAGTAAAAGTAAAGTAAAGGTAAAGTTAAAGTATAGTAAAAGTATAAAAAACTATGTATGTATAATACGCGTATAAATATATATAATATTAATTTAAATCGTTATATATATTTAATGAAATAAAATATAAATATCGTTATATTTATTATACTGGTTAAGTAATGAGTTTGCAAAAGTGATTCTAGATATTTATAAAAGTTATATACATTTTAATAATAAAGTTCTTTTTAAACTGAAAACGTCTTTGTACGTTTGAAAATAGATTAATAGAATATTATGGAAACCAATTCTCCACTAACTTTTGTCTAACTTTCGTAAATGACACTTTTTGTTTTTATTTATAAATAGCTTTACAAATTATTCTAAATATCGTTAAGAGGAATAGATTTTCTCAAATCATAGTGGACCTCTCAACAGAGACTTGTAATCATAATTCAATGTTTCTGATAATTCAATCATTTAATATATTTTTTTTCGTCGAAAATCATATTGAAACAAATACGTTCGTGTAAAGTATTATACGTTTAATACTTTATTAATATTCTTAAGTTATAATATATATATACATATACATATCTATTTATATATAACGGTTCGTGAATCGTCGGAATTTGGTCGAGGTTATAATGAATGTATGAACACAGTGTAAAATTCTTGAGATTTAACTTAACAAACTTTGCTTATCGTGTCTGAATAATATAAAGATTAAAGTTTAAATTTGGTCGAAAATTTCCGAGTCGTCACAGAGCTTGAACGAGAAAATATTTTGATCAAAATTACAAACCAATTTGTTTTCTGAAAACCCTATTTTCAATACGTTCATTACCAATGAACGTAAAATCCTAAGAATTCACCGGAATTTATTAGGTCACCTGAACCAAATCGGGTGTCAACCGTAAGAACGGTGGTTACATAGCATGGTCGAAGACAGGACCTTGTACCAGACCGAAAAACTATAGGGTGATCTTTACTATTGCTCCTACAAAGGATACTAATTGCATCCGACACGATATAGACCATAATCAAAAGCATGTCACGAGACATTGCCTTAACAGTTGCTTGTTCAACGCTTTCCTTTACAACCGGATGGTAGTTTACCGAAAGGTAATATACAGAGTAAGTAAACTGGTCGTGTTGCTTTCCCAATACAAGGTAAGCAAGTGGGTGACACAAAACCATAAGTTTTGAGCTAAAATTTTCAAATATGAAACCCACAAAAACAATTTGCAAACACCGGTGAAGGGTTATTCTGGAAAACTTATCTAGGGTAAAAGCTAGAATGAATTTTCAAAAGATCAAATATTTTCATAAAGATCTAATTTCCTTAAAGGATCTAAATTTTTAATAGTCATGTGGGACTGTAAACCACATCGTTACTATCATTGTTTATACCGCTGTATCAAAATCACTGGTGTATATAGTGTGAGAATAAAAAAAAGTTGATTCGAGTGAAGTGTGATTTTATTTTAAGTTATGTATTGCTTGAGGACAAACAACGCTCAAGTGTGGGGATATTTGATAGTGCTCCAAATGAACATATATTTAGGCACAATATCCTTCCAATATGTAAAACTTTTAGTTGTAATTGTTCTATTTTTATGTAATATTCGTTTAAATAAATAAGTGCAAAGACAAAAGAAGAAAACGACGATTTGAAGATGCAAATGACCAAAAAGCTCAAAAGTACAAAGTACAATCCAAGTGGTTCAATTTATTGATGAGAAACGTCTCAAAATTTCAAGAGTACGAGCCTCGAAACGTAAATTACAAGATATTAAATAGTACGAAAGGACGTTCGAAAATCCGGAACCGGGACATGAACCAACTATCAATGCGCGACGCAACGGAGATAAAATTTCAAGTCAACTATGCACATAAATATAATATAATATATAAATAATTCTTAAAATTATATATATATATATATATATATATATATATATATATATATATATATATATATATATATATATATATATATATATATATATATATATATATTATATTATATAATAAAACGTCGGCAAAACTAGAAAACAAAAGTAGGTGGCCTGATCCAGCTGGCCATGCGATCGCATGGCCAGGAAGACCTTTTTTTATGCGATCGCATGAAGCCCGATTCCTGGCCAGATCCTATAAATTCAGCATTTTTCGACGAGTAACACACACCTTTTTCTTTTCCTTCATATGTAACGTAAATATATATATATTTATAATATAATTTTAATTTTAAGTTAATAATAATAAAGTTATTTTAAGAATGTTTTACGGGTTTTAAAATCGAAATTCTGTCCGTGCAACGCTACGCAATTAATCAGCACTGTAAGCTATGTTCTTCCTTTTTAAATTAATGTATCGTAACTAAGTTATTATTATGCTTATTTGAGCCAAAGTAATCATGATGTTAGACTAAATATTAAGACGGGGTTATTAGATTTTGTACCATAATTAAGGTTTGGATAAACGACCGACACTTGTGGACATTGGACTATGACTATTAATAGATAAGGGGTATTGTCTAATTGAGCGACAACTCATTGGAACCTATCGAACCTATCTTCAAATTAGTTAATCTAATAATTATTAAGATGATTATGTATGTCCTATTTAGTGACGTTTATACGACATCTTTTACGATCATTTAATTAATTATTCGGGTTGGATAATTGATTATTCATTCTGATGAAGTGGGTAAATTAATATTCATATCTCATTAAAATAGGGGTGGATTACATACAAGGATAATTGGTGTAATTGTTAACAAAGTATTAAAACCTTGGATTACGCGCAGTCGATAACCTGGTGTAATCATTAAACAAAGTTATTAAAACCTTGTTACAGTTCGAATCCCTAATTAGTTGGAATATTTGACTTCGGGAATAAGGTTAATTTGACGAGCATTTTATAATTATGACCGATGGACTATTATGGACAAAAAACCATATAGGTATCAAATAAACCAGGACAAAGGACAATTAACCCGGGTAACAATTAATTAAAATCAAAACGTCAAACATCATGATTACGGAAGTTTAAATAAGCATAATACTTTTATTTCATATTTCATCGTACCTTTATTTACTGTCATTTTAATTACTGCAATTTACTTTATCGCAATTTAAATTCTGTCATTTATATTATCGTCATTTATCTTTACGCTTTATTTAAAATCGACAAACCGGTCATTAAACGGTTAAAAACCCCCTTTTATAATAATATTACTATATATAATTATATATATTTTATATAAATATAGTTGTTAAAAATATAGCGTTAAACTTAGCTAGCTCCCTGTGGAACGAACCGGACTTACTAATAACTACACTACTTTACGATTAGGTACACTGCCTATAAGTGTTGTAGCAAGGTTTAGGTATATCCCATCCGTAAATTAATAAAACTTGTGTAATATTTCATAGTATTTCGTAGTAAAAATATAACTATTTCATATACACCTCGCATAACATCAAGTTTTTGGCGTCGTTGCCGGGAAATCGGTGAAAAACACTATATTTTTGTAAAAATATATTATTTCTTATTTCGTAAAAATATTTTGTATTTATAATAAGTGTTAAAAATAAAAAAATAATAATATATTTTTAAGATTTTATATATAATTTTAACAAGTACTTTTATTTTTGGATTTAAAATACAAGTTTAATTTATATTATATAAATATTTTATATATAAAAAAGGAAATTTATTTAGATTAATATAAATATTTTCTATAATAATAAATCAAATAATAAATAAAATAAAGAAACTGGGCCGAACCCGAATTAAAGCCCAATCCTTTCTGGACTTACAGGCCATGCGACCGCATGGCCATATAACGTACTACTCATGCGATCGCATGATTGGATCTGACACGCCTGTATCCTGCATTTATTACGCTATGGTTTAATTATTATTAATATTAATTAATTAAATTAGGGTTTTAATTGTGTAATATTTTAGTTTTTATTTTTAGTTTTATTAAGTTTTTATATTTATAGTTTAATACTTTTATAAAATATAATATAAAAATAATATTTTTATAAAATTTGTATTTTTATCATTTTAATTATAATTTGTATTTTTATCGTTTATTTTATATATTTATCGTTCGAAATTAGTTTTAAATTTAGTTTTGCCGTAGTTATTTTATATTTTTAGCTTTTAAGACTTTGCCGTAAAATCCCTTAAATGCTTTTTCTTTAGATTAAAATTTAAGTGCTTTAGAATTTTGCGACGCCGTTTTAAGATTTTAGTACTTTTTAAGTTATTGCCGTTTTGGATATAGAATTCCTTTTAAGCTTTAATACCTTTAGACGTAAGTTTTAATTCTTAGTTTTTAGGCTTTTAAGTTTCGACGTTGCATTTTTTTTATTTTTCGACGCTTATTTTTCGACCTTTTATTTTTCAACGTTTTTCGACGCACTCTTTTTCTTTCTTATTTCTCGACGCTCTAGTTTTTAGGACATAGAATTTTCTACTACTTCTCTAAAATTTCAAAACGAAAAATTATTTTAAGAGGTTAAATTGATCGACATCTAAATTTTCTGGTTCGTAGTAATATTTGGATTTATTAGTGGCGAGTTGTGGGCTTCCGATTTAAAGGGTCCTGGCTACCTGCTGCATCTATTGGCTATTCGAAACGTTGGCAAAATCAGAAAAGTCTATTAATTTGATAACTTATATAATTTTTATCTTTTATAACTAATAGGATATTCAGTGAATGCACCGAGCAAAACGTTCACCACCTTTTATACGTTCACCACCTGTAACTCGATCAAGACATCTAGCTAATATTACCGACGTTGATTTTTCTTTAGAATCATCATCTAGTCGACCAAGTACTCCAATTCGAATTTCCGATTATCCATTTTTTGAACACGACCTCACAATTGAGAACCCGGAGGATATTCAAGGACAATTCAGAGATCCTGAACCACTAATATTTCCTCCGGAACCACAAATCATTCAACCAGAGATTGTCGAGGAAGAAACCATTAAATCAGAATCCTCTAGTGATTCGTATTCAACAAATTCAATTATGGAAGTAACTGAACCTCTAAGTATGGAAGATCGAATGAGAGCCACACGCACTGGCCAAGGTCATGCCATTATTAAGCCAGACATTAATGTGCCAGATTATGAAATCAAAGGACAAATCCTACACATGGTAACTAATCAATGCCAATATAGTGGTACGCCAAAAGAAGATCCAAACGAACATCTTCGAACCTTTAATAGGATCTGTACTCTATTCAAAATCAGAGAAGTTGAGGATGAACAGATCTATCTCTTGTTATTTCCCTGGACTTTAAAGGGAGAAGCCAAAGATTGGTTAGAATCGTTACCTGAAGGGGCGATTGACACATGGGATGTCTTAGTTGAAAATTTTCTTAAACAATTCTTTCCGGAATCTAAAGCCGTAAGACTTCAAGGAGAAATTGTTACGTTCGCGCAAAAGCCAAATGAAACATTATATGAGGCGTGGACAAGATTCGGAAAGTTGTTGAGAGGATGTCCTCAACACGGTTTAGACACTTATCAAATAATACAAATATTCTACCAAGGTGTCGACGTTGCTACACGAAAAGACATTGACATAGCAGCTGGTGGTTCCATTATGAAGAAAACCGCAACAGAAGCTCACAAAATTATTGATAACACAGCCTCCCACTCACATCAGTGGCACCAAGAAAAAGATATTTTTCGTTCATCTAAAGTGCTAGAGCCGATTCTAGCCATGACTTTGATTCCATTTCCGCAAAAATAGATGCTTTCGAGAGACGAATGGAAAAGATGAATAAAGATATTCACGCAATAAGAATCAGTTGTGAGCAATGCGGTGGACCACACTCAACGAAAGAGTGTCACATTGAGCAAACTATGGAACAACGTGAGAATGTTTCCTACATGAACCAAAGGCCGGGAAATAATTATCAAAATAATTATCAACCTCCAAGGCTAAACTTCAATCGAAATCAAAACATTCTTTACAATCCAAATGGACCTAACAATAACTTGTAGAACCAACAAGGTCCGAATAACCAACCAACTCAAAACAACACTTTCAATCAACAAAAACCTAACTTATATAAACCACCACAACAAACCGAAGAGAAAAAGCCAAATCTGGAAGAAATGATGGCAAAGCTAATGGAATCTCAAACACAATTTATTACATCTCAAACCCAAACAAATGAGAGGTTTGATCAGTCATTAAGAACTCAACAAGCTTCCATTTTAAATCTAGAAAAACATGTAGGTACTCTTGCTAGCATGATGAGTGAGAGGGAACAAGGAAAGCTACCGAGTAATACTGAAGTAAATCCTCGGAATGAGAATGTTAATATGGTGTCAACAAATTCTGAAAAACCAGCTCCAGAAGATGGGAAGGTTTTCGATGTGTGTAACAATGAAGAAGTTACAACACCCCCACCACCCGAGTATGTAAAGCCAGTCGTGGCACCCTACAAACCACCCATCCCGTTTCCTAGAAAAGGAGTTGAGTATGAGCAAGTAATAGGTAATAAAGTTTGTGATACCTCCGGAAAGAAGAAGAAGAATAAGAAAGTACAAGAAACAAAAACCGTAAAGATAAACCCAGTGAAGACAGTTCCACCGAAACCTTCACCCAGGTTGGGTGATCCGGGTAAATTTATTGTTCCTTGTCTACTTAGTGATTGTGTCATGTATGATGCACTAGCAGATTTAGGTGCGAGTGTGAGTGTTATGCCTCTTTCATTATATAAGAGATTAGGAGAAGGTGAGTTAAGTCCAACAGAGATGAGTGTCCGACTCTTTGATCAAACCATTAGGCACCCAGTTGGAATTCCTGACAATCTACCCGTTCAAGTAGGTAATTTAACCTTTCTAGTCGAATTTATTGCCATTGACATAGAAGAGGACTCAAACATTCCTCTAATTTTAGGTCGACCATTCTTAGCATCCACCGGGGCATTATTTGATGTAAGAGAGGGTAGAATGACACTTAGTGATGGTGACAAATCAATCACCTTTGTGATTCGAAAGGCTAAATCTCCACCAACCAGAACCGTTGAACCAACAAAAATGATTGGTAAGAACCATATTGTTTTACGAACTCTAACGGTAGTGCTTAACAATAATAAAACGCCTAAGTGTGGGGAAGATGAAGTAACACCCAATGATGACTTGATAACAAAGAACCCCGTTGTTGATACGACATTAAATGACCCCGTTATTAATAGTTCAATGAAGAAACTTATTTAACGAATTCGCGATGCTAGAATCAAGGGGAACTTTAAGTTATGTAACCGATTAGTATCCAATCTATCGCCTAAAGAAAAGGCGAAACTAGTTGAATTTGTGGATATTACATAGGAATCCGACCAATGGCTTAAAGCAAAAGTCACAGATATGCAAGTTGATTATGGCCCAAGAGAAATTGACAATGAACTTAACCACAATTTCGACACCGCAGTTACCTAAGTGTGGGGAGATTCAAATGTTTTAAGAAAAAAAATTGATGTCTAGAGTTAGTTGTTCTGTTCTCATGTAGTTCCGAGAATGGAATCCAATTGGTCTTTTCCGCTAGCAGACACTAAAGAACTAGTTTTCTCCCCCATTCTGAATTTTTGTTTTGTAGGTTTTGTATGAAACTAATATGCAATTTTAAATTTAAGTTTTGTGTGAATTAAAAAAAAATATTACTTTATTTCATTAAGTTTATAAAATGATTTCTAAAATTCATCGTAAGTTGAAGACTAGGTCATAGAACCGAAATTGCTTTACCCGAGGGCGGGGCGAAAAATTTTGTTATCATTATTTTTAATTTTATTGATCTAAAGTATATCAAAAAAATTAGAAAACCCAAAAAAAAAATCTTTGCTTTTAAAACAATCGCTTTAAAAACGAAAAATTTTAAATTTTGTCGAGGGACGGACTAGGTAAACATACCGAAACTACCTAAAGTAAAAGGAAACAAAATTTTAAAAAATTATTCATTTAAATTGTTTTAATAAATAAAGGTTTTATATATATATATATATATATATATATATATATATATATATATATATATATATATATATATATATATATATATATATATATATATATATGTTTGTAGTTTATCTTATGTACAAAACAGGGTAAAACAGCGCACTTTCAAAGATTGGCATTAAGTTCAGCAAAAACTACTAATTTTGACGATAAGACGCAAAACATATGTGAAATTACAACAAAAGGAATGAACGATGAGGCGCACCATCTATCATTCGACGAGCTTAGTAATTACAAACTGAGTATTTTTAATCACTTTTCTACACTAATCACCCTCATAAATTTATAATTATAGTATGATTTCATGCAAATGAGGGCATTGCATGATCTCAAGTGTGGGGAAGGGTTATAAATTCTCTCAGGTTTACACTTAGTTTATTTGCCAAATTTTGTGAAAATTTGAAAATTTTTCAATAAAATGAATTCAAAATCATGTTTATACATATTTATGAGCGATAACACTAGCTGTTAATGCCAAAATTATTGTTACCTCGGAGAGAACATAAATGGAGAAACAACCCAAAATGCTTGAAATCATTTAAAATGGAATAGAAGAGAATAAAAAGGCAAAGAAAAGAATAAATAAAAGCTAAGTGTGGGAAGAATTTATCAATTTCTTTAAAACACATATCACGTATTTGGTACAAATTATTGCAGGTACTTTTGCTTTGGACTAAACTAATCAGTTTTACCCGATTTATTGTAATACCTTTGAATGAAAAGATGGATCTACACGATGAATCTATTCCATCATTAAAAGGAAGTAAAGTCTTCCGAAAAAGACACGCGCTTCTTGATTTAGGTCAGGAAGTTGTCGTCCAGACCAGCTGTAGGTTGATGAAAAATCTAAAAAAGTCATCTCTAAAATCAGCAGGAAATCCACGGACCTCAGCATCAAACAGGGTCGCCAAGTGGTCAGACTTATCCTAACCATGAGAGGATCTGTCTCGTAAAATGGGGAGGGTGCCATGCAAATTAGCTTGATAAGACTAATGAATCAGACCCCCGGAAAGGATAATCTTCTTAAAAGATTAAAAATCAGCTTTTAAGCCTGATATTACTCAATCCTTGAGATTGACCTTAAAGATTGAGAATTAAAAACTCATGGAATTCAATGATATCTAAACTTGAGCTTGAACGAGAAAATATTTTGATTAAAATTACAAACCAATTTGTTTTCTGAAAACCCTATTTTCAATACGTTCATTACCATTGAACGTAAAATCCTAGAATTCACCGATATTCATTAGGTCACCTGAACCAAATCGAGTGTCAACCATAAAAACGGTGGTTGCATAGCATGGTCAAAGACAGGACCTTGTGCCATACCGAAAAACTATAGGGTGATCTTTACTATTGCTCCTACAAAGGATAGTAATTGCATCCGACACGATATAGACCATAATCAAAAGCATGTCACGGGACATTGCCTTAACAGTTGCTTGTTCAACGCTTTCCTTTACAACTAGACGGTAGTTTACCGAAAGGTAATATACGGAGCAAGTAAACTAGACGTGTTGCTTTCCCAATACAAGGTAAGCAAGTGGGTGACACAAAACCATAAGTTTTGAGCTAAAATTTTCAAATCTGAAACCCACAAAACCCACAAAAACAATTTGCAAACACCGGTGAAGGGTTATTCCGGAAAACTTATCTAGGGTAAAAGCTAGAATGAATTTTCAAAAGATCAAATCTTTTCATAAAGTTCCAATTTCCTTAAAGGATCTAAATTTTTAATAGTCATGTGGGACTGTAAACCACATCGTTACTATCATTGTTTATACCGCTGTATCAAAATCACTGATGTATAAAGTGTGAGAATAAAAAAAAAAGTGATTCGAGTGAAGTGTGCTTTTATTTTAAGTTCTGTATTGCTTGAGGACAAGCAACGCTCAAGTGTGGGGATATTTGATAGTGCTCCAAATGAACATATATTTAGGCATAATATCCTTCCAATATGTAAAACTTTTAGTTGTAATTGTTCTATTTTTATGTAATATTCATTTAAATAAATAAGTACGAAGACAAAAGAAGAAAATGACGATTTGAAGACACAAATGACCAAAAAGCTCAAAAGTACAAAGTACAATCCAAGTAGTTCAATTTATTGATGAGAAACGTCTCAAAATTACAAGAGTACGAACCGCAAAACGCAAAGTACAAGATATTAAATAGTACAAAAGGACGTTCGAAAATCCGGAACCGGGACATGAACCAACTATCAACGCGCGACGCAACGGAGCTAAAATTACAAGTCAACTATGGACATAAATATAATATAATATATAAATAATTCTTAAAATTATATATATATTATATTATATAATAAAACATCGGCAAAACTAGAAAACAAAAGTAGGTGGCCTGATCCAGCTGGCCATGCGATCGCATGGCCAGGAAGACCATTTTTCATGCAATCGCATGAAGCCAGATTCCTGGCCAGGTCCTATAAATTCAGCATTTTTTGACGAGTAACACACACCTTTTTCTTTTCCTTCATATGTAACGTATATATATATATATATATATATATATATATATATATATATATATATATATATATATATATATATATATATATATATATATATATATATAATTTTAATTTTAAGTTAATAATAATAAAGTTATTTTAAGAATGTTTTACGGGTTTTAAAGTCGAAATTCTGTCCGTGCAACGCTACGCAATTAATCACCACTGTAAGCTATATTCTTCCTTTTCAAATTAATGTATCGTAACTAAGTTATTATTATGCTTATTTGAGCCAAAGTAATCGTGATGTTAGACTAAATATTAAGACGGGGTTATTAGATTTTGTACCATAATTAAGGTTTGGACAAAATACCGACACTTGTGGACATTGGACTATGACTATTAATAGATAAGGGGTATTGTCTAATTGAGCGACAACTCATTGGAACCTGTCGAACCTATCTTCAAATTAGTTAATCTAATAATTATTAAAATGATTATGTATGTCCTATTTAGTGACGTTTATATGACATCTTTTACGATCATTTAATTAATTATTTGGGTTGGGTAATTGATTATTCATTCTGATCAAGTGGGTAAATTAATATTCATATCTCATTAAAACAGGGGTGGATTACATACAAGGATAACTGGTGTAATTGTTAACAAAGTATTAAAACCTTGGATTACGCGCAGTCGATAACCTGGTGTAATCATTAAACAAAGTATTAAAACCTTGTTACAGTTCGAATCCCTAATTAGTTGGAATATTTGACTTCGAGAATAAGGTTAATTTGACGAGCATTTTATAATTATGACCGATGGACTATTATGGACAAAAACCAGATAGGTATAAAATAAATCAGGACAAAGGACAATTAACCCGGGTAACAATTAATTAAAATCAAAATGTCAAACATCATGATTACGGAAGTTTAAATAAGCATAATACTTTTATTTCATATTTCATCGTACCTTTATTTACTGTCATTTTAATTACTGCAATTTACTTTATCGCAATTTAAATTCTGTCATTTATATTATCGTCATTTATCTTTACGCTTTATTTAAAATCGACAAACCGGTCATTAAAAGGTAAAAACCCCCTTTTATAATAATATTACTATATATAATTATATATATTTTATATAAATATAGTTGTTAAAAATATAGCGTTAAACTTAGCTTGCTCTCTGTGGAACGAACCGGACTTACTAAAAACTACACTACTCTACGATTAGGTACACTGCCTATAAGTGTTGTAGCAAGGTTTAGGTATATCCCATCCGTAAATTAATAAAACTTGTGTAATATTTCATAGTATTTCGTAGTAAAAATATAACTATTTCGTATACACCTCGCATAACATCAAGTTTTTGGCGTCGTTGCCGGGGAATCGGTGAAAAACGCTATATTTTTGTAAAAATATATTATTTCTTATTTCGTAAAAATATTTTGTATTTATAATAAGTGTTAAAAATAAAAAAATAAAAAATATAAAAAGAAAAAAATAATATATTTTTAAGATTTTATATATAATTTTAACAAGTACTTTTATTTTTGGATTTAAATACAAGTTTAATTTATATTATATAAATAATATATTTTTAATTTTATATATAAGAAGATAGGTGGTGTTCTTCGTAGTGCAATAAGAGTTCTATTTGGGTTGGGTTTTGACTAGAAGAGAACCGTAAGATGGTGGTATTAATGGTGAAAGGTGGCGGATGGTTATCCTTTGAAGTGGGTACGTGGTGGCTTTATAGTGCTCAAGAAGGTAGGGTGTGGTTGCTCCGGCTGGTTACAAAAGAAACAGAAATGGCCGTGATGGTACTTCGGTGATCTCAGTCTACAGCAGCAGCAATGTATTAAGGTCCTCATGTTGGTGTTGGTTTTAATCGAAAATAGAATCAAGGTGTAGCAGCTCATAAATGAATACAACAACAGTTCAATGGTGTTCACAATTGAAGACTTACCGAATATTAACAACAATTAACGATGGCCTTCGGTTCATCATCATCATCAACATATCAATCGTAATCACCAACATCTCACAACATCATCATCTATTAATCATTTCACCTAGTCATCATCGTTAGCTCATCATCTCTACATCATGGTTATAGGAAGAAATAGGAACGAAATAACAAGCATAGCATCACTGTAGCAGCATTTTCTGTTCATCTGGGTGTTGTCCGAAAAGAAGAAAAAAATATATAGTAAACGGGAGTGGTTTTTGATGGTGGTTTTAGCGAAAAGAATTGGAACAGAAAAGAAACCGGAAGGGGTGTTTGCTTGGTGGTTTATGGTTGTAAAGGCAGAAGTAATTGAGCAGTAAGGCAACAATGACGAGAAGGTACAATAGTAGTAGCGTTGATGAGTGGCGGTTTGGATGGTTCTCAATGAACAGAAAACATAAAAGGTGATGTAGGATGGCTGCGAGGTGATCAAAGATGGTGGTGAGAGGCGGCCTCACGATGGTGTTGTAGTAGCCGGTGATAATAGGTGGAGTCGAGTGTTGTGTGGTTGAAGATGGTGGCCGCTGATGAAAGATGATGGGTTATGGTGTTTGGTCGATCATGAGTAGCAGGCCAAAACAGAAAAATTGCAGCAGTAATATAAATATTTAATGGGTTTGGTTATGGTGGAAGTGGTGGTTGTAGGAGATGACGGAATTCGATATGAGGTTGGAACATGGTGTGTGGTTTTCATTTGTATAAGTATATATTATGTATCTCTATATATGGTTATGCATATATACATAAAGAGAGTTGATAATGAAAAAGTAAGAATAGTAAATATTAGCAATAATTTCAGATTCAATCAAAAATGTACAGGGTAGCAGCCACAATAATGTGCCGACAGTTAATCACGGGTAATATTTTGTGATCCGTTGTTAATCAATGGCGGATAAAGGTATTCGAAAATATCCCAAATTTTTAGATTAACTATATTTATTTATTTTGGTCATTATGGCATAAAATTCGATCCTTAATTTGTTAAATAAAAATTACATCAACTGTCCCTCTCATTTATGGGTAAAATATAAAAAGTGTTAAAACTTAACAAATAGTTCCTAAATACTTTTTTAATAAGCCTAAAATTTATAGAACTCATTTTCGTATTACCGTTTATTTTAAAATTACATAAGTTTGAATTTAACTTACTTAATATCAATCGAAACATCAAACGAGTATTACAATCATTTAATATACTTTATTTATATATAGAGATATATTTTAAATAATAATTATTATAATATCCTATTTTTATTTTATTAATTTTTAATAACAACAACATATAATACTTCAAATTATATTTCAAATTATTATTTATATATACATACACACATATCTAATTACACTTAATTGTTCGTGAATCGTCGAGACTGGTCAAAGGGAAAATGAATTTATTAAAACAGTTCAAAAATTTTGAGACTCAACATTACAGACTTTGCTTATCGTGTCGAATTCATATAAAGATTAAGTTTAAATTTGGTCAGAAATTTCCGGGTCGTCACAATTCTGAGGAGGACCCTGAGGAGGAGCCTCTATTGCCACCCTCTACCCCATCGAAGAAGCGTTACCACTACGACGATACCGTTATTCCCAGGGTAAATGGAGGCAAGCCGTTCGTGAACGCGCAGGGACAGTTGGTTAGGATCACCACTCGCAAGCGGGTTGTGCCGATACCTCCTGATCCATTTGTGCGTAAGGTCGCCCGTTATGCACCATCTACTTCTAGTGCTACATCTGCACCACCTACGCCACCTGCACCATCTGCACCATCTGCACCACCTGCCCCACTGGCACCTCCCACCATCAAGGAGCTGATGAGGGAAGTGCGTGCCCTACGTGCCTGGGTGACTGAGATCGAGGACCAGGTGTCCCATATGATGGACATCATTTATCCTCCATCTCCATAGGACTTATGTATTAGATTTCATTATGTAATCCCATTAGTAGTTTCATGATTTCATTCTTGTATTGTACGGAAACTTATGTAGTTGTATGTAACTTTTTCTTATTATGAATGGAACTTAGTGTTGTTTGATTAATTGTACGACATTTTCTTTATGTTATTGTATGTTGGTTTCATGATATCTGTGACTAGTTTGCCATACTTAGTTAACATGTATTGTGTTGATTGTATAATTGATTACCGTATTACTATAACATTATTAATAATTGAATAATGGATTTTGACTTAAGTCAAAAATTTTGTTTGGAAGATCAATGGTCGCAAGGAGAGGTCCAAGGGGAATGCCCACTGCAGCGCAAATTGAGAAAATGGTAGCTGCTCGAGTAGCCATAGCTATGGCGAATGCCAGCCCTGCACAAGCCCCGAGGGCTAACCAAAATGCTCAGAATGGGTGCACTTACAAAGAATTTCAGGGTTGCAAGCCACACAATTTCAGTGGAACGGAAGGACCAGTTGGGTTAACAAGATGGTTTGAAAAGTTAGAATCAGTATTTTGGGTTAGCAACTGCTCCGACGTGAACAGGACTAAGTACACATCCTGCACGCTGTCGGATGGCGCTTTGACATGGTGGAACACGTTCGTCCAGGCCCAGGGAATTGATGAAGCATATGCAACACCATGGGAAGATTTCAAGAGGGCTATGATAGAGGAATACTGCCTCAGAACCGAATTCAGAAGATGGAGACCGAATTTTGGAATTTGGAGGTCGTAGGAACTGACCTTGATGGTTATGATTGGGGATTCTTGGAGTTGGCCTTAATGTGCCCCACAACGGTTGGAGCGGTATCTGTGGGGACTTCCCAAGGACATTCAGGGGAATGTCACTTCTTCAAAACCAGGAACTGTTCAGGAAACTATGCGCATGGCGCACACCTTGATGGATCAAATTATTCGCCAAGAGCCAGAGAAGGTGAAATCAGAGTCTGGAGCAAGTAATGGGAAGCGCAAATGGGTTGGAAACAAGGGTAAAGGTATTGATCAGAATCCAGTCAAGAGGCATTAGAACTTTAGGGGAAACAATGAAGGGAGGAACCCTAACTACAAAGGTAAAATTCCTCAGTGCAAGAGATGCTATAAGCATCATACTGGGTACTGTAATGTGGTGTGTGAGAAATATAAGAAGACGGGACACATCGGCAAGGATTGTAGGATCAACACCTCAGCTGTGAAAGCAAATCCGAATGCACCAAGGAAGTGCTTTGAGTGTGGCCAACATGGTCACTTTAAGAACGAATGTCCTAACAAGAAGAAGGATGGTGGGCCAGCACGTGGAAGAGTCGTTAACATGAACGCCAGAGATGCCCGTGAGGATCCTGACTTGGTTACAGGTACATTCATTGTTAATAAACTATTAGCTTCTGTCTTGTTTGATACTGGTGCCGATAGGAGTTATATGTGTAGACATTTTTGCTCTAAGTTAGATTGGTGATTAGTTCCTTTGGATGAGAAATATCTTGTTGAAGTGGCTAATGGGAAATTTGAGAAAGTTGATCAAATTTGTCGCTGAAGTATAATAAACTTAGCTGGTGTGGATTTTAAAATTGACTTGATACCCATTAAGTTGGGAAGCTTTGACGTGATAGTCGGCATGGACTGGTTGTCTAAGGTAAAAGTAGAAGTTGTCTGTGGAGAGAAGATTATTCATATACCTCATGAGAATGGTGAGCCATTAATAGTTTACGGGGAGAGATGTAGCCCAAACCTGAACCTTATTAGTCGTATGAAGGCACAGAAGTTCATGAGAAAATGGCGTTTTGCTATTTTGGCACATGTGAAGAAGTTGGAAACTAAGGAGAAAAGCGTGAAGGATGTACCGATTGTAAACGAATTCCCTGAAGTTTTTCCAGAAGAATTGCCGGGATTACCCCCACCGCGATCAGTGGAGTTTCAGATTGATCTAGTGCTAGGAGCTGCTCCTGTAGCTCGCGCACTGTATCGACTTGCACCAACCGAAATGCAAGAGTTGCAGAGTCAACTACAAGAATTGCTAGACCGTGGATTTATTCGACCAAGCTCTTCGCCTTGGGGCGCTCCCGTTTTGTTCGTAAAGAAGAAGGACGGATCTTTCCGCATGTGTATCGATTATTGCAAACTGAAGAAGTTGACAATTAAGAACCGGTATCCCCTCCCCAGAATTGATGATCTATTCGATCAACTGCAAGGATCAAGCGTTTACTCCAAGATTGATTTGCGATCCGGTTATCACCAGTTGGAGGTGAAGGAGGGCGATGTCCCTAAGACTGCGTTCCGAACTCATTATGGTCATTATGAGTTTCTTGTGATGCCATTCGGTTTAACTAACGCACCTGCTGTGTTTATGGATCTTATGAACCGCGTGTGCAAGCCGTACCTAGAAAAATTCGTTATCGTATTCATAGATGATATCTTGATCTATTCAAAAAGAGAAGAAGAACACGAACAACACCTTCAACTCGTGCTTGAAATCTTGAGATAAGAACAACTCTATGCCAAATTCTCCATGTGTGAATTTTGGTTAAAGGAAGTTCAATTTCTTGGTCATGTTGTAAGCGATATATATATATATATATATATATATATATATATATATATATATATATATATATATATATATATATATATATATATATATATATATATATATATATATATATATATATATATATATATATATATATATATATATATATTATATATTAAAGTCGATCCCGCGAAAATCGAAGCCATTAACAAGTGGGAAACCCCCACTACTCCTACTCATATTCGCCAATTTTTAGGCCTCGTCGGTTATTTTCGTAGATTCATCGAAGGTTTCTCTTTGATAGCACGTCCTTTTACCGCGTTAACTCACAAAGGAAAGAAATTCGTTTGGGTGGCCGAACAAGAGAAGGCATTCCAAACCTTAAATAAAAATTTAACCACCGCACCTATCTTATCTCTTCCCGAAGGCAATGATGAATTTATTGTATATTGTGATGCCTCGAGGCATGGTTTTGGGTGTGTATTGATGCAACGAAAGAAAGTTATTGGTTATGCCTCTCGACAATTGAAAATTCACGAACGAAACTACACGACACACGATCTCGAACTTGGAGCCGTTGGCTTTGCACTCAAATTGTGAAGACACTATCTTTACGGAACCAAAAGTACCATTTTCACCGACCACAAAAGCCTCCAACACATTTTCGATCAAAAACAACTGAATATGAGGCAACGACGGTGGATCAAAACATTGAACGATTACGATTGTGAACTTTGTTACCATCCCGAAAAGGCAAATGTAGTAGCTGATGCCTTAAGCCGAAAGGAAAGAAACATCACCATCCACACAAATCTCAATAGCCAAATGCGTGTAGCCTAAGATGAGGCTCTCAAAGATGAAAATATTTCTCACGAACGCTTGAACATTCTTGTCTCTCGATTCGAGGTTAAGGAAACCGGACTCCGATATTTCGCCGGAAGAATTTGGGTGCCTAGTTATGGTGATTTACGAAGCCTTATTCTAGACGAAGCCCATAAGTCAAGGTATTCGATTCATCCAGGGGCCGGAAAGATGTACCACGATCTCAAAGAACAATATTGGTGGCCAAACCTTAAAAAGGACATTGCTACTTATGTTGGAAAGAGTTTAACTTGTTCCAAGGTCAAGGCCGAGCATCAAAAGCCATCTGGGTTAATTCAACAACCCGAAATCCCGCAATGGAAGTGGGAAAAGATAACGATAGACTTTATCACGAAACTACCAAAAATGGTAGGCTGTTATGATACCATCTGGGTTATTATTGACCGTCTCACCAAATCCACTCACTTCCTAGCCATTAAAGAAACCGATACAATGGACAAACTTGTACAACTATACATAAAGGAAACTGTATCCCGTCATGGTGTACCCTTATCAATTATTTCCGACCGAGATGTCCGTTCCGCTTCTAGATTTTGGCATTCCTTACAAGAAGGTTTGGGAACACGTCTAGACATGAGTACCGCAAATCACCCACAAACCGATGGACAAAGCGAACGAACAATTCAAACCTTGGAAGACATGTTATGAGCTTGTGTTATTGATTTCAGAAAAGCTTGGGAAAAGCATTTGCCTCTAGCCAAATTCTCTTACAACAATAGTTACCACTCGAGTATTAATGTTGCACCTTTCGAAGCTTTATATGGCCGTAAATGTCGTTCTCCTATTTGTTGGGCTGGAGTAGGTGATAAGCAAATCACCGGACCCGAACTCATCCACGAAACAACCGAGAAGATCGTTCAAATCTAAGAAAGGCTCAAGACGGCCCGTAATCGTCAAAAGAGCTATGCCGACATTAGACGTAAAGATCTCGAATTCCAAGTGGGTGAATGAGTAATGTTAAAAGTCACACCTTGGAAAGGTGTAATCCGTTTTGGAAAGCGTGGAAAGCTAAATCCGCGATATATTGGTCCTTTTGAAATCTTAGAGCATGTTGGACCCGTTGCTTATCGTTTAGATCTTCCGACTCAATTAAGTTCTGTTCATCCCACTTTCCACGTATCGAACCTGAAGAAGTGCCTTGCCAAATCAGAACTTGTCATACCTCTCGATGAGCTTACGATTGATGACAAACTCCACTTCGTAGAAGAACCTGTTGAGGTCATGGACCGCGAGATTAAGACCTTGAAGCAAAGCAAGATTACAATCGTCCAAGTCAGTTGGAATGCTAAACGAGGACCCGAGTTTACATGGGAATGAGAGGATTAGATGATGCAGAAATATCCTCACATCTTTCCGACACCGCCGTCTACCTCAGCTTAAAATTTCGGGATGAAATTTTCTTTAACAGGTTGGTAATGTAACGACCCGACTTTTTTTACTTATATTTATTTTTATACTTTCACGAAACTGCGTATATGTGCGTACTGAGCTAGATTATATTCTGGGATCATTATCCATGCTAATTACTTTCGTTAATACCTTACAACGTGTTATTAAGTGCTTAATTACTTAACTTGATCCTCGTTTGCTTTTATGACCGTTAGTGTCACTTGTCATTTAGAACGAGATACGTACTTAGTACACGTTAAACTTTTGTCATAATTGGAGCGTATGACTACTTAATCCTAATTGTTATTTCTTAATGAAAATTACTTGGCTTGACGGTTTCTTAATTACGCTTAGTGATTTACTAACGCACACTAGTTAGTCTTAATGGACTTATTACCTTAATGGACTTAGGTCCACCCTACTCTAGCTAATGGAATATTAAGTTAGCCCATCTTAATGGACTTATGATCCATTAATACATGAGACAAAACCCATGTAAGTATTAAGACAAATCTCATGCATGCTTATGTACCATTACTTACAAACTTTAACCTCATGCTCCATGCCACCCAACATCACCACATCATCATTGTACCGCCACCCATACCAAGCCAAATGGTCCCCCTACACCCCTTGGTGACCGTCGGCTATACTGAGACAACCCGTCCTAATCCATAAGGACGAATACAATAACATATGGTTACATTGCGAGGTATTTGACCTCTATATGATACATTTTACAAACATTGCATTCGTTTTTAAAAGATAATCTTTCATTACATCAAAAGTTGACAGGTATGCATATCATTTCATAATATCCAAACGATAAATGACCTAATCAGTCATTTATTTAATAAAAATCTTTATTGAACTCAACGACTTAAATGCAATGTCTTTTGAAATATGCCATGAATGACTCCAAGTAATATCTTTAAAATGAGCAACTGCACAGCGAAAGATTTCTTTCAAACCTAAGAATAAACATGCTTTAAAGTGTCAATCAAAAGGTTGGTGAGTTCATTAGTTTATCATAATCGATCATTTCCATAATTTTAATAGACCACAAGATTTTCATTTCTCATAAATATACATCTCATATCAGGCATTTCGCAAATTGCATAGAGATAAAAATCATTCATATGGTGAACACCTGGTAATCGACCTTAACATGATGCATATAGAATATCCTCATCATTTCGGGACTCCCTTTGGACATGATAAATTCGAAGTACTAAAGCATCCGTTACTTTGGATGGGGCTTGTTGGGCCCGATAGATCTATCTTTAGGATTCGCGTCAATTAGGGTGTATGTTCCCTAATTCTTAGATTACCAGACTAAAATGAGGCATATTCGATTCGATAATCCAACCATAGAATGTAGTTTCGATTACTTGTGTCTATTTCGTAAAACATTTAGAAAAGCAGTGCATGTATTCTCAGTCCCAAAAATATATATTGCAAAAGCATTTAAAAAGGGAGCAAATGAAACTCAAGATACTATATTTTGTAGTAAAAATACATATGACGACATTGAACAAGTGTAGGGTTGGCCTCGGATTCACGAACCTATATCAATTACATATATATTAACTCATATAATTGTAATCGAAGAAAAATTTATATATATATATATATATAATTTATTAGTTATATCATTTTTATATTAATAACTTATATATATATATCTCTCATATATTCTTTTTGTATATAAAAATATTAATTTTGTTATTTTATATGTATTATATATATATATATATATATATATATATATATATATATATATATATATCATTTGTTTGTTAATAATAATTATAATGATACTAAAATTATATTAATATTGGTAAAAATGATAATAATTATAATACTTAATATTACTAATAAAGGTAATAATGTTAATAATTATATTAATGATAATGATATTAATACTAATAACTGTAAAATATTTATTTTACTGTTAATGATATTTATGATATTGATTTTAGTAATTATATATAATAATACTCATGATAACATTAATGGTGATATTTATAATGATTTGATAATATTATTAATAGTAATAATACATAATGATAATACTATTAATTATAAAATGATACAAGTACTAATTTTAATGAAAATAATAATAATTTGTATCATTTTCATAATAATAATAATAATAATAATAATAATAATAATAATAATAATAATAATAATAATAATAATAATAATAATACTAATAATAATAACAACAACAATAACAACCATAATCATAGTGATAATAATTAGTAATGACAATAAATAATAATAATAATATCTATATTATTTAATAATAATAATACTAATAATAATAGTAATACAAATACTAATAATAATAATAATAATAATAATAATAATAATAATAATAATAATAATAATAATAATAATAATAATAATAATAATAATAATAATAATAATTAAAGATCATGCTAATATTAATGTATATAATTTATATTCTAATAAAAATAGCAATAATATTAATAATAAAGATTTTTGGTTTTGAAAACTACCTCCAAAAGTGCTTAAAATATAGTTGCCACTAGCCGGGCTCGAACTCAAGACCTCTCGTTCATAGCAAACACCCCTTAACCATGGCTCCGTTTCCAATTTTTCTGATATTATATCCAACTTATAAATATTTAAACTGTCTTTCTAATTCATCTTCTTCTTCATTAACTCAAACGAATCAGGCACCAATTTAATCATAACAATAAAGATGGAATCGGGTTTAGGATTTAATAACAAAACACAAATTCTGGTAATTGTTATTTCAATTTGACAGACGCGAGAGCAAAGAAAGAATGGCAGTAGTTGAGTTCGAAAAAAAAATTATGAACATAAATGGTGATTTTGGAATTAAGGCTGTTTTAATCCACGATTCTTACACAAAATAGTTTGTAAATCATTTAGAAACTTTCTAAATTATTAGTTGAAATAGAAACACTAAAACGATCATGAATTTTATGAAAAACAAAAATGTTGACTTTTGATTTGAAAGCTTCGACCTCAAAATTCGTCCTTGATTTAAAGAATTGGAATATGGGATTGTACACACACATTCACGACATGTTTTAGAAAAAATTATGCATTTCTACTTCTCTTCAAATCGTTTCGAATCAGTTCAAAGGTTAAATGGGTCAAAGATGAACACGTTTCGATTTATTTGATTTAATTCTAAGAGAATATTTAGTTGTAAAGGTGTGGTGATGATTTACGTGGTTTAGGAATCATAAAGTGAATGATTTACAGTAATCAATTCGTATTGAGGAGTTCTAGAATTGGATTGGTGATTTTTGGATTTGAAGGAGCTGTAATAATAATAATTTTTTTAACAGATACTATAAACATTAGCAGATATATTTGATATAGATGTTGGAGAAAAATGATTGATTCCATCAACCAGAGTAATGGATTGTTATATAAAGAGCTGCATCTAGTCGACATACACTCACGGATAAATAGAAAGCAGAAGAAATAATTGATCCAGATTGATAACAGATTTTGACTTATATGGTTATTATATATAATAATATATAAATTAAAATATATTATTAATAATAATACTTTTAATAATAATAATAATAATAATAATAATAATAATAATAATAATAATAATAATAATAATAATAATAATAATAATAAATGATAATAATAATTATTAATAATAATGTTAATAATGATATTAATATTAATAATAATATTTATAATAACAATAATAATAATAATAATATGATAATATTAATAATATCAATAATGATAAATTTTAAAAAAATATATAAGTTTGATAATAATTAACAATTCATTTAAATATAACTTTAATCATTCTTATAATATTTATATTTAAAATATTTATTCTAATAATACTAATATTGATAATAATGAATGTATTAATAATAATATTATTGATATTAATAATAATAATAAATGTAATAACAACAATATTATTATAATAACTATATTTTAACTTGTTATTACCTATATTAATATTATATATTATTAATTATGAAATATTTATATATAATATATATTTTATATTTATACCATTTAACAATATACATAAACATATTTTTAATACACGTTGCAAGTTATTTATATAATTATTTCTAACAATTAATATTCCAACACTTAACAATCAAATTCTTTTATATCGAAAAACGTTTTAGATATTATGAAAACTAAATAATTAACACATCAAAAGACACAAGAAAATTATGATAAAGCATACATCGAAAGTTAAGCAGGAATCGCTACTAACTTTTGTCTAACTCTCGATAATTGACACATTGTTCTCACCTGTAGATCACTTTTCCATTTATTCCGAATATCATTAAAAAGGAAAGATTTCTCAAATCAACGTGGACCTCACAACAGAGATTTATAATAATATCACAATATTTATGGAATTGATAATTGCTAACAAGAATATCCGTTAATTAAATCATTTGATACTATCTTTTAATTCCGTAGTTAAATATATCAAATAGATATTGAAACAATTAAGTTTAATGTATGGTATCGTACATTTAAATACTTTGTTAAAGTTTTCAATCAATATATATATATATATATATATATATATATATATATATATATATATATATATATGCATATCTATTTAGATATAATTGTTCGTGAATCGTTTGGATTAGTCGAAGGGTAATTGAATACATGAACATAGTTCCAAAATTTTAAGACTCAACATTACAGACTTTGCTTATCGTGTCGGAAACATATAAAGATTAAGTTTAAATTTGGTCAGAAATTTCCGAGTTGTCACAGTACCTACCCGTTAAAGAAATTTCATCCCGAAATTTAATTAGGATGGTCATGGCTAACAATAAATATGTTTTCATGACACATACGAGCTGAAAATTAGCATTTTATCATCATCGAATAATATAGACAAAATAATTTAATTTTGTGAAGAGTACAAGTGAAGCTATCACAAAAGAGTGGAATAAGTAAATGTAGGTTAGTTTTAACCGGTGACGTAGTCACGGTTGATTTCCGGAGTTCAAGGGATTTAGAGAAAATCTTCGTAATAAGATTTGATTCTTCGATAATTAAGGAAATTAAGATCCGCTTTGATTATATGCGATAATCTGTTTTGATTGTTCCGTTGGATATTTTACTATATATCTATCCCCTTCGTTTCCTTATTTCTACAACTCGTATCTTCTATTATTTCTCCCTCAACTCATACTTTAAAGCATTCGTCAATATGCTCCATCCAGTTCTGCTTCTTGATATATTCCTAACTTTCATATCTGTCATTCTTATTTTTCATCTACCGCCGGAAGAATCTATTTACTTCTACTATACTCTTGGTTTTATAGTATTTTTAGTTCTCCTGTGTCTTTATATTGCTATATGTATTGATATATATGGTTTGTAATTTGTGGGTTGTTGTTGGGCTTTATATCTTCCTTATATTTTAGAGTCCTTTCTTCTGTCTTCCATAATCATTGTCATCCACAGTTAATACTCTCTCCTATTTGCTGCGATTTATACTCCAATTTCTATTTCAGAGCTTCATTCTTTTGTTTTCTCTTCTTGCCATTAAGCACCGTATGTAATGGTCCAGAATTCGTAGATATGAATATTGGAATGAACATAGTTAATGTTCTAAGAAGGAAATTGTAATGGCACGATCTTGATTTGTCAAATTACCAGAATATCCGAAAAAGACCGAATCACCAAGAAAATATTTTCTTGATATCTTTTTTTTAGAGATTAAATAGAATACAAGAGTCGTGTAACATGGCACATGATGACGGTATGGTATGTGAATCGTCATGTTCCATTAGAAACTCAGCATGGCTTACTGTAATATAATAACGTTGATCAAGTGTCATTATATTATACTAACTCATGCTTCAGTTCCCAACACTACTTCAAAAACATTCATATTTTAAACTCGAAAATTTCAAAATTTAGAAACTAAAATAGTTTCTTTTATGATGTAACACAGATAGCGTGAAGAGGTAAATGATTTCGAATAACAATAGTTATGAAGATATCTTCAGAAACATCGAACATATTTATAATGAAAGATATGATGATATCTTAGAATTTCTAACATCGATGGATGATGATGAAGGTTTGTCCGTAAAAGTTTAGAGTCAGGAGCAAGGTATTCGATAATAATTTTAGCAGACACTGAATTATTTGGATTCTTTAAAGGCAGGTTTAATCTTTGTGATTTGTCCACAGCCTCCTTCATAATTTTGCTCAATCCGTTTTCCAGTACCAAACCTTTTCTTTTTCTGAGCTTTGCCAACACACTATTCTTTATCATCAAACTTTCGACTGTTAAGATCGTTTACAGTTTTTGCTGCTTCATCAGCATTTTTCAAAATTTCGAGAACTAGTTCGCAGTTTAGGGTGTTTTCAGAAACTTCACATTCGAAGTATGTAAGTCTTGGAGATAGACGTTATATGTATATATATAACTGTTGACGTAGAATTGCTGCAAAATTCGAGAATAATGATTCAAGATTTTTGGTATGGCAACTACCATTACAAGAAGCAAATGAGTACATGATAAGGTTTCAATGAATAAGTATAGTGATTTTTTCGGAGGGGCTTAAAGATTAATGAAGTTGTTGGTAAGTTTACTGCTACTGTGGCGAGACATAAAAGGTTCCCCGGTAACAATGATGAAAGGTAATCGTTATAATAAGGCTTATTCGAATGAACAATTGAAGTTGATTTGTTGGAGCTGTGACGAAACTGTTTATTTTGAAAAGGGATTGAGAAATTATTTTTGGTAATAAACGCCAAAAGATCTGACACAGATACGTGTTAAACTATGACTTTGGTTTCGAGAGTTTTTCAGGTGCATGAATGTGGGTAACATGTGGTTGGATCATCATCTTGATTATTCATTGTATGAAGTGTCTTCAGAAATTTTGAAGGGTTTGAACACAGATTGTAATCATTGATATACATATGATGTTCTAGGATTTTGAATGATACAAATATTTTTCTGAGTTCTATGAATAGAAATGATGTTCTAGCACAATTTTGAAGTCAAAGTATAGCTTTGAAAGATTTAAGAATCTAAGAGTGATGATACCGGTTATATCTCAAATTGAGTTCTGAGATTTCAAAATCAGAATATGTAATTGAATTTGAATGAGTATGGTTGTTTTGATTCCTATAAAAGAATGTATATTGTTGTGAAAGTAGGGAATATAGTGGATGGT
This sequence comes from Rutidosis leptorrhynchoides, assembly GCF_046630445.1. Taxonomy (NCBI): domain Eukaryota; kingdom Viridiplantae; phylum Streptophyta; class Magnoliopsida; order Asterales; family Asteraceae; genus Rutidosis; species Rutidosis leptorrhynchoides. The sequence continues at coordinate 298,502,872 of NC_092338.1, read as the reverse complement.
TTGCTGAATCAGAATCATATTAATTGTGAATTTATATATCTCTCGGGTATTACCTACCCATTAAAAGTTTCACAAGTAATCTTTTGTAGGAGAGAATTTTATTACAATTTTTATGAAAATATTAATATATATACTTTCTTCAAATGTAATACAAATTTAATAAGTTAATATCATATTAAGCTCATTTGATTTTCAGCTAGAACTAAAAATGAATAATCTCTAAAACTTTAGAAATTTCGTAGTCTTCGTGGATTATCACTTCAACGTAAATGAAATTATGAATTAATACTTCATTATTCGTTTTTTATTGATATTTATTCGGTGAATGATGTTGGTGTTCGTGGGATTCTTGTGAACTTCACAAGGTACGAATGATGTTGTCTAGAAAGTTCCGAGTACAATGAAAATGAAAGTGTAATATCGAACATGTATTTGAATAGTACACTTGGTTTATTATGACATGGAATTTATTGAATTGAAATAGAGATTGTAGTTAATGATGGTTAAGTTGTTAACGAAGGATGTGCATCATAGCATTTAAATAATATGAATTTAACTGAGTAGTATCCACCCTTTTTCAATTCATACATAATAGCCTAGTACGAAAAGATATTTTGTAGTTCAAAAATTTATATATATAAAATATACATATAAATTCTTCATAGGAAATGAGTTAATACTTCATAACTCATTGATACAATATATCCGTTAATGATTGTGGTGTTGATATCATTGATGGTTATGGAGCTGGTGTAGCTTGTGGTGCTACAAATATTGCTGGTGTTGGTGATACTGATGGTGATGCTAGTGGTACTAATGGTGGCACTTGTATAACAAGTCTAACTTGTAAATCACGCACCATTCTTGTCAGGGTTTTTGGTTCACTCATCTGATTTATGGTTAAGGTTAGAGAAGATAATCTCTAATACTTTAGAGATTACATAATCACAGCAGAATGTTTCTCCAATGAAGTTATGAATTAATACTTCATCGGTTATTATTGTTGATACTCGTTGTTATCTACGGTGCGTATGACGTTGATGTTCGAGGTACAGATTGTGATATTGAGGTGTGGGATGCGGATATTGTTGTTGGTGGTGGTAATGGATCTGTTGATGTTGCTGATGGTGGTACTATTGATGCCGGTGATGCTACTGGTGCTTGTGGTATTGAGCCTTGTGATGTGGATGTTGTTGGTGGTACTGGTGTTGTTGACGGTGCTTGTAATCTTTGCACCATATTCTCCAAAGCCACTACCCGAGCGTGAAGTTCGTTAACTTCTTCAATTATACCGGGGTGATTGTTGGTTCGGAAGAGCGGGTAAATAAGATCTAGAATTTGAAATAGTATATAATCGTGACGAGATACTCTAGAAATGAGAGAGAAAATGGTGTTTCGGACAGGTTCGTCGATAAGTGCTTCAGGTTCATCACCAAGAGGGCAATGTGTTAGACAGAAGGGATCACCTTCTTCTTGTCTCCAGTGATTAAGTAGACTACGAACCCATCCCCAATTCATCCATAATAGATGATGGCTAATTGGTTGATCCATTCCGGTCACACTGCTTTTGGAGCTCGAGTGAAACTCCATATCGGAATTCGAGGGATTTGAACTAGTGGCGAGTTCCATTTTGTACGATTGAATAAAGGATTTTTCGATATGAAATGATTTCCGGCTATCGGATGGTATTCTAATTACATAGAATATCTATATATATAGAACAAAAGATTTCGTGGATTACGGAGGAATTTACGGAATATGTCAGGCAAAGTTTACAGTAACAGATACGCTAAGATTTGAATTTTGTCTATACACTATTCATGCAATCAATGCAGTAAGACGTGTCTAGACTAAGAATGATAAGCATGTAATTTCTGACAAGAAATGATAAGCAAAACTTTTTGACATGCAGCTAAGGTCGAAGTCCAGACTCACTAATGCATCCTAACAACTTTCAGTTATACACACTAATGCAAGACCTGGTTCGTTAAGACCACCGCTCTGATACCACATGAGACAACTCGTCCTAATCCATAAGGATGAATACAATAACATATGGTTACATTGCGAGGTATTTGACCTCTATATGATACATTTTACAAACATTGCATTCGTTTTTAAAAGATAAACTTTCATTACATCGAAAGTTGACAGGAATGCATACCATTTCATAATATCCAAACTATAAATGACCTAATCAGTCATTTATTTAATAATAATCTTTATTGAACTCAACGACTTGAATGCAATGTCTTTTGAAATATGCCATGAATGACTCCAAGTAATATCTTTAAAATGAGCAAATGCATAGCGGAAGATTTCTTTCAAACCTGAGAATAAACATGCTTTAAAGAGTCAACCAAAAGGTTGGTGAGTTCATTAGTTTATCATAATCGATCATTTCCATAATTTTAATAGACCACAAGATTTTCATTTTTCATAAATATACATCTCATATCAGGCATTTCGCAAACTGTATAGAGATAAAAATCATTCATATGGTGAATACCTGGTAATCGACCTTAACAAGATGCATATAGAATATCCCCATCATTCCGGGACTCCCTTCGGACATGATAAATTCGAAGTACTAAAGCATCTGTTACTTTGGATGGGGCTTTTAGGGCCCGATAGCTCTATCTTTAGGATTCGCGTCAATTAGGGTGTCTGTTCCCTAATTCTTAGATTACCAGACTAAAAGGGGGCATATTCGATTCGATAATCCAACCATAGAATGTAGTTTCGATTACTTGTGTCTATTTCGTAAAATATTTATAAAAGCAGCGCATATATTCTCAGTCCCAAAAATATATATTGCAAAAGCATTTAAAAAGGGAGCAAATGAAACTCACGATACTGTATTTTGTAGTTAAAATACATATGACGACATTGAACAAGTGTAGGGTTGGCCTCGGATTCACGAACCTATATCAATTACATATATATTAACTCATATAATTGTAATCGAACAAATTTATATATATATAACTTATTAGTTATATCATTTTTATATAAATAACTTATATATATATATATATATATATATATATATATATATATATATATCTCATATATTCTTTTTGTATATAAAAATATTAATTTTGTTATTTTATATGTATTAAATATATATATATATATATATATATATATATATATATATATATATATATATATATATATATATCATTTGTTTGTTAATAATAATTATAATGTGTAACGACCCGGATTTTTCCGACTACTTGATTATACTATTTACATGATTTAATTATTCCGACTTGATAAGCATTGAATTTTAATAAGTCTTGAACCTCCGGAAAGAGTTTTACACAAGCTTTTGGTCACCCTTTTATTCCGACGATTCACGAACGTCATAACTTAATTTAATTGTTTAATTGTTTAATTATTGTGTACATATATGGATTTATATATATTTAAATTGAAAATATGATAATTAAATATCTCATTATGTATATTAACAAAGTATTATATATATTTTCATACTACTAATTTAAAGAGTTTTTGAACAATATATATGTTACTATTTAAACGACGTAATTAACTTATGTTAAAATGTATTTACATATAATGTATTATGAGTGTAAATACATCCTTACAAGTATTGAATACACTTTATAATATACCAGTACATATAAAGGATAGCTATACTAGTATTTTCGTTCAATTTTCTCAAGAATTCTGCTCGCATTCATACGGTATTTTTACCCGTATTATACACAGCTTCTAGAAGTATTTTCTATTGGTATATACCAATAGAAATCTGCAATTATTTGTGTAATATGTCATCCATGACCTAATAAATTTAATATGTCATCCATGACTTAATACATTTTAACTTAGATATTTTCACTAAAAACCAAATTTTCAAGCCTATAAATAAGCACAATTTCTAACTCATTTTTACACCTTCATTTTCCAAATTTTACTTCCAATTTTCACACACACTTGCAAGAACTCTCTCAAGTTTTGTTCTAATACTTCTTTCCAGCAACTTTACATTCTAAACTTGAGGTAAAAACTCTACTTCAACTCTTGTTCAATTCATATGTCTATAGCTATCTATATAAGAGTTTATAAACTAGAACATTGTTTAGTTAATTCTAAATTTGTTTGCAAACAAAGTTAATCCTTCTAACTTGACTTTTAAAAACAACTTAACACATGTTTTATATCTATATGATATACTAACTTAATGAGTTAAAACTTGGAAACACGAAGAACACCGTAAAACTGTACATACGCCGTCGTAGTAAAACCGGGGGCTGTTTTGGGTTGGATAATTAAAAACTATCATAATATTTAATTTAAAATTTGTTCTTATGGGAAAATGATATTTCATATGAACATGATACTATATCCAAAATTCATGGTTAAACTCAAAATTGAAGTATGTTTTTCAAAATGGTCATCGAGATGTCGTTCTTTTGACGGAAATGACTACCTCTTTCAAATATGGATTATAACTTGTAACTCCGAGTATAAACCACCACTTTTTTAGTTTAGTTTCATAAATTACAGTTCATTATGAAACCATAGCAATTTGATTCACTCAAAACGGATTTATAACGAAGAAATTATGGGCAAAACAATATTGGTTAGAAATAGATAATTTGATTACGGGATTAATTCATTAGAATCTATACTAACCATATCCTAGCTAAATTTTCTTGTATTATACATGTATTCTAACATGTCATGGTTACACAATACGTCGGATAAATCAAAAGACACCACATACACAATACGTGTAACTACAATAGCGGTATTGTGGGTCATGATTGAGTCTTATACAACACGTGTATACTATGAACTACTAATTGTAGACTACTAACTGTGGAATACTAACTGTGGACTACTAATTGTGGACTACTAACGTTGAACTTCTAACTTAACAACTTAAACAATCACACGTGATTGAAAATATAAACTTAAACAATCACACGTGATTTAAAATATAAACTTAAACAATCACACGTGATTGAAAAATATGAACTTGCTATATTAATTTTGTTCACATGTATTATTTTCTGAATCGTTATTATTGTTATAGGTTCGTGAATCCAAGGGCGACGGCCATATTTTTAATAAGTTGAAAACTTATTATTAATATACTTTTACTACCGTGAGTATATAGTCCCATTTTTAAACTCTAAAAATATTTTGGGATGAGAATACATGCATTTTATATTTTACACCATGGACACAAGTATTTAAAATATATTCTACGTTGAGTTGTACCACCTTGCATATCTTCCCTAATAGCTTGGTAACTAATATTTACATGTTGTAAGAACATGTAAGCGCGAATCCTATTTAGAGATCTATCGGGTTTGACAACCCCAACCGGGCTAGTCGCTCTAGTATCATAAACGGTTGCATAGTACTTCGTTTTTACAACACTTGGTACAGTGTAGGGAGATTTCATAATAAAGGGAATATGCTACATTTATGGTTAAGTATGGTTACCGAAGCGCTGAACAACTTATAGAATATCTTTATTGAAATATTTATAACTATGAAATCTTGTGGTCTATATTTATATCGATGATAGCTTTAAACCAATATATCTCACCAACCTTTGTGTTGACTGTTTAAGCATGTTTATTCTCAGGTCCTTAAGAAAGTCTTCCGCTGTTGCATTATCTGAGCAAGCTGTGCATGGAGTCTCATGCTTTTAATTAAATAAAGTGTTGCATTCAATAAAACCTTTGTCATGTATTATATTCGACTGTTATGTCACGTGTGTAGTATTTGAAAATCGATGTATTATATGGATTATTCCTTAAATAATCGCCCAATTGTTTAAAACATGCATTATGTATAATAATGGTGTGCTTTTTATGAAACGAATGCAATATTTTCTAAAACGTATCATATAAAGGTCAAATACCTCCCTAAGGGACCAATGAATAACGAACTGCGTTTATTGTAATATGGACGAGTCATTTCAGTTGGCATCAGAGCGGTGGTCTTAGCGAACCAGGTCTTGCATTAGTGTGTCTAACTGATAGTTGTTAGGATGTATTAGTGAGTCTGGACTTCGGCCATGTCTACATGTCAAAAGTTTTACTTATCATTTCTTGTCAGAAATTACTTGCTTATCATTCTTAGTCTAGGCACATCGTACTGCATTGATTGCATGAATGGTGTATAGACAAAATTTATATCTTAGTATATCTGCTAAATCATATCTTAGCGAACCTGTTACTGTAAACTTTGCCTGACATATTCCGTAAATTCCTTCGTAATCTACGAAATCTTTTGTTCTATATATATATATATATATATATATATATATATATATATATATATATATATATATATATATATATTATATGTAATTAGAATACCATCCGATAGTCGGAAATCATTTCATATCAAAAAAATCCTTTATTCAATCATACGAAATGGAACTCGCCACTAGTTCAAGTCCCTCGGATTCCGATATGGAGTTTCACTCGAGTTCCGAAACCAGTGTGACTGGAATGGATCAACCAATTAGCCATCATCTATTCTGGATGAATTGGGGATGGGTTCGCAGTCTACTTAATCATTGGAGATAAGAAGAAGGTGATCTCTTCCATCCACCACATTTCCCTCTTGGCGAAGAACCAGAAGCACTTACCGACGAACCTGTCCGAAACAACATTTTCTCTCTAATTTCCAGAGTATCTCGTCACGATTATATACTATCTCAAATTCTAGATCTTATTCATCCGCTCGCCCGAACCGACAATCATCCTGGTGTTATAGAAGAAGTCAACGAGCTTCGCACTCGGGTAGTGGCTTTGGAAAATATGGTGCAAAGGTTACAAGCACCAGTAGCATCACCGGCATCAACAGTACCACCAACAGCAACATCAACAATACCATTACCACCATCAACAACAACATCCACATCCCACACCTCAACGTCCCAATCTATACCTTGAGCATCAATGTCATACGCACCGTATATACCAAGGAGTACCAACAACAATAACCGATGAAGTATTGATTCATAACTTCATTGGAGAAACATTCTGCGACAATTATGTAATCTCTAAATTCTTAGAGATTATCTATTCCAGCCTTAACCATAAATCAGATGAGTGGACCGAAATGATAGAAGGAAGAGTAGAAACCCTGACAAGAATGGTGCGTAGTTTACAAGCTAGATTTGTTATACAAGCACCACCGGTAGTACCACTAGCATCACCATCAGTATCACCAACACCTGCAAAACCTGTAGCACTACAAGCTCCGCCAATTCCATAATCATCAACATCATCACAAATCAACAACGCGTATATTGTATCAACGGGTTATGAAGTATTAACTCATTCCCCCTGAAGAAATTATATATATATATATATATATATATATATATATATATATATATATATATATATATATATATATATATATATATATATATATATATATATATATATATATATATGAATTTTGAGATCAAAATAAAACTTTTCGTACTAAGCTATTATGTATGAATTGAAAAAGGGTAGATACTGCTAGGTTAAATTCATATTAATATGCTATGATGTACATCCATTGTTAACAACTGAACCATCATTAACTACAATCTCTGTTTCAATTCAATGAATTTCATTTCATAATAAACCAAGTGTATTATTCAATTACATGTTTGATTTTACACTTTCAACTTCGATGTACTACAAAGCTTATCGAAAACATCATTCGTGCTTTACGAAATTCACAAGAACTCCACAAACATCAACATCATTCACCGAAGAAATGTCAATAAGAATAAATAATGAAGTATTGACTACATTAGTGAAATACTCTGCGAAGATTATGTAATCTCTAATGTTTTAGAGATTATTCATTCCTAGTTCCAGCCGAAAATCAAATGAGTTTAATATTATATTAACTCATTAAATCTATGTTACATCTGCAGAAAATATACATATATATATTTTCATAAAGACTGTAATAAAAGTTCTCTTGTACAAAATATTACTTGTGAAACTTTTAACGGGTAGGTAATACCCGAGAGATATATAAATTCACAATTAATATGTTACATTCTTCGATTCTGATTCAGCAAATCATCAACTATACTCACTACTTTCACAACGATATACATTCTTTTATAGAAATCAAAATAACCATTCTCATCCAAATTTGATTACATATTCTGATTTTGACAAATCAAAATTTAAGTCAAGATTTAACAGAAGACATCACTCTTAGATCCCTACAGTTTTCAAAGCTATACTTTGACTTCAAAACTGTGATAGAACATCACTTCTATTCATAAAACTCAGAAAAATATTCGTGTCGTCTAAAACTCTAGAACATCATATGTATATTGACGATTACAATCTGCGTTTAAACCCTTCTTGAGTCTTGAAAACACCTCAATTAAGAAACAATCGAGAAGATGATCCAACCACACGTTATCTATGAAAATAAGAACTTATGCATACAGTCATACACCTGGAAAACTCCCGGAAACCCAAGTAGAAGTTTAACACGTATCCGTGTCAGATCCTTTGGCATTTATTACCAAAAATAACTTTTCAATCCCTTTTCAAAGTAGACAGTTTTATCACAGCTCCAGTAAATCAACTTCAATTTTTCATTCGAATAAGCCTTATTATAACGATTACCCCTTCATCATTGTTATCGGGGAACCTTTTATATCTCGCCACATTAGCAGTAAACTTGTCAACAACTTCATTGATCTTTGACCTTCTGAAAAATCATTATACTCATTGAAACTGTATCATGTACTCATCCACATCTTGTAACAATAATTGTCATATCAACTACCAGGAATTAGCAATCAGTATTTCGAATCTCGCAACGTTTCTACATCAACAGTTATATGCATACCTATAACAATTATATCTTAGAATTATGATCTTCCATTCTGAAATTCTTAAAAGCGTCCAACCTACGAATCAATTCTCGAAATTTTGAAAAATGCTGATGAAGCAGCAAAAACTGTAAACTACCTTAATAGCCAAAAGTTTGATGATAAAGAATAGTGTGTTGGCAAAGCTCAGAAAAGAGAAGGTTTGGAACTGGAAAACGGATTGAGCAAACCATGAAGGAGGCTGTGGACAAATCACAAAGACTAAACCTGCCTTCAAAGAATCCAAAAGATTCAGTGTCTGCTGAAGTCATTAACGAATACCTTGCTCCTGAATCTAAACCTTTGTGGACAAATCTTCTTCATCACCTTTCGATCTTAGAAATTCTAAGATATCATCGTATCTTTCATTATAAATATCCTCGATATTTCTGAAGATATTTTCGTAACTATTATTATCTAAAATTATTCATTTCTGCACGCTATCTGTGTTATATCATAAAAGAAACTGTTTTAGTTTCTAAATTCTGAAGAAGAAAAATCGAATTTAAAATATGAATGTTTTTGAAGTAGTGTTAGGGACTGAAGCATGAGTTAGTATAATATAATGACACTTGATCAACGTGATTATATTACAGTAAGTCATGCTGAGTTTCTAATAGAACATGATGATTCACAGACCATACCGTCATCATGTGCCATTTTACATAACTTTTTCATTCTATTTAACCTCTAGAATTATCAAGAAAATATTTTTCTTGATGATTCGGTCTTTTCCGTAATTTTCTGGTAATTTAATAAGTCAGATCGTGCTATTACCATTTCTTTCTTAGAACATTAGTATTGTTCATCCGAAGCTTCATACCTACGAATTCTGGACCATTACTCGCTTGACTTGAAGTCGGAAAGAGGAGACAAAAGCATGGAACTCTTAAATATAAAAGAAAATATAAAGCCCGACAACAATACATAAATTACAAACCGTGCATATCAATACGTATTGCAACGTAAAGACACGGGAGAATTAAAAACACTATAACCCCAAGGTAATAGTAAAAGTAAATAAATTCCTTCGGTGGTAGATGAAAAAGGAGAATGACAGATATGAAAGTTAGGAGTATATCAAGAATCAGAACTGGATAGAGCATATTGACGAATGTTTTGGAAATATGAATTAAGGAAAAAAGTATAGAAGATGAGAGATGTGGAAATAAGGAAACGAAGGGGGGTGTTAATGAAATGTCCCGTTCATATTGATTATAAACGTTCCATATTAATTGATTTTGTTGCGAGGTTTTGACCTCTATATGAGACATTTTTCAAAGACTGCATTCATTTTTAAAACAACCATAACCTTTATTTTATCGATAAAGGTTTAAAAAGCATTACGTAGATTATCAAATAATGATAATCTAAAATATACCGTTTACACACGACCATTACATAATGGTTTACAATAAGAATATATTACATCAAAAATAAGTTTCTTGAATGCAGTTTTTACATAATATCATACAAGCATAGACTCCAAATCTTGTCCTTATTTTAGTATGCAATAGCGGAAGCTCTTAATAATCACCTGAGAATAAACATGCTTAAAACGTCAACAAAAATGTTGGTGAGTTATAGGTTTAACCTATATATTATCAAATCATAATAATAGACCACAAGATTTCATATTTCAATATACATCCCATACATAGAGATAAAAATCATTCATATGGTGAACACCTGGTAACCGACATTAACAAGATGCATATAAGAATATCCCCTATCATTCCGGGAAATCTTTCGGACATGATAAAAACGAATTCGAAGTACTAAAGCATCCGGTACTTTGGATGGGGTTCGTTAGGCCCAATAGATCTATCTTTAGGATTTGTGTCAATTAGTAGATCGGTTTACTAATTCTTAGGCTACCAAGCAAAAGGGGCATATTCGGCTTCGATCATTCACCCATATAATGTAGTTTCATTTACTTGTGTCTTTTTTGTAAAACATTTATAAAACTGCATGTATTCCCTTCCCAAAATATTAGATTTAAAAAATAGGACTATAACTCACTTTCACATATTTTTACTTCGTCGGGAAGTAAGACTTGGCCATTGGTCGATTCTGTGACAACCCAGAAATTTTTGACCAAATTTAAACTTTAATCTTTATGTTATTCCGACACGATAAGCAAAGTTTGTAAGTTGAATCTAAAGAATTTTAAACTGTGTTCATACATTCATTTAACCTTGTAGCGACCCGACAAAATCGTCATTGACGGCGCCGCTAACTTAGGTCCCGTTGCGTGGTCATAGTCCCTATATGAGACTCGTTTGACCAAAATTATGTCGTATTCATTTGAAACGTACAAGACTTGCAAAGTTCAGTTTACCAAAAGGATCGACAACAAGTTTAAGTTTACAAAAGTAGTAATGTATAAATGAAATAACGTGCGACATAATTAGTTGAAAATCACAGTTGCTATAAATAGCGTAAGTATGTATGTATGCTTGACTCCAAGCAAGAAATCAGAGTGTATGCATGTATGCTCGACCCCAAGCAAGTATGAAAGTACGCAGAAGCATGTATCAAATAGCCATGTATGAACCTGAGAAAACATATAGAATCTGTCAACGAAAACGTTGGTGAAATCATAGGTTTAGTAAATGAGTATGTAAGTAAAATAAGTTGAACCACAAGTTATAGTATAAGTCGATTTTCCGAATCGTTTGAATTCCATAAGTATTGTTGTTTACCGAACACCCAATTATTAAAGCTTAACCGTATCATTTACCTCAGCATAAAAGTGTTAGAACATACACCGTACCAGAATATATTTCATTCGCTTAACGGTAGCGAACCGTCCGAATGAGGGTTAGTCAAACCCGTATGGATCCACACAACATAGTCTTGCTTACACCATCTGATGTAATTAATGATAATTGAATTGAGGGTTTTCGTTCAAACTCGTCCGTATCTTTGTATTCGTATTCGTGTTCGATGTATAAAAGTATGAAAGGTATATATACATATGAAATGTTATAAGTATGTAACGTATATGTTTCTCAGCCCACGATTTAAAAATATAAAAGTTGTTGAAAAAGTGGGACTATGATCTCACCTTGAGTGCACGTATGTAAAAGTACTTCAACAAGTAAACGTGTGCAAGAACGAATGCTAGTCTTGACCTAAACAAATAGGTTTGTATCAATATCGGTAAACACGATAGGTCAAAGTGTTCAATTAGTCCTATGGCTCGTTACGACTCGAATATATAGCATGTGAATCACGTTGTCAAGTTTCATGCAAGAATCAAGTATAAAATAAGATTAGAACGATTGCATAAGTGTTTTGTTAAGTTTGACTAAAAGTCGAACTTGGTTAAAGTCAACAAAAAAGTCAACGGGGTCGGGTCGGGTCCCGAACTATTTTCCTGAGCTTAGAAATCATATATGAGCATGTTGGCCAAGTTTCATGTTGATTGGGGGTGCGTAGCATACTTAGAATTAAGCAAAAATTGACATTTTTGGGCAGTCTACCTCAGATGCGCCGCATCCAAGGCAGATGCGCCGCATCTGTGTCTGGTGCAGCAATTCTGGGGCAGTTTAACACTTAGACGATTTCAACTTCAAACGATCATAACTTTTGACTCGTTAACATTCAAAACACGTATCTTATATCGTTGGAAAGGTAATTTAAAGAGGAATACAACTAAACACATTTCATGAATCAAATCCATCATTAACAATAATGAAAACCTCATCAAATGATCATTAAACGTTCAAAATCAAAGTTTCAAGTTCACAAAACGCATTTCTTGACTCGGGAATCCAATTTACACATACGATACATCGTTTTGAAGGTAATGAAACATACAATACAATTAAACACTTAATAACAACATTAAAAAGCATTCAATGCATCAAAATCCCGTTTTAAAGTTCATCAAACCCTAACCAAAATTATGAATTCAACAATTTTGTAAATGAAGCTTTTCTAAATCAACCTACACATCAATTTGAAGCTAATGACGCTAGTAACACTTTTAATACATGAACTTTAACATTTAAACAACATCAACTCATCCAAAATCAAAGATTAAGCAAGCACTTTTCATGTTCAAGATAGTTACACCAAAAACAACAAATCGAGCAAACAAAACGTATATTCATGCTAGACACGAGCCATAGACACTAATTAATACCATTTCAAGTATATAAAATGAATTTAGAGAAATCTAGTGTTTTTAGAAACCTTACCCCGAGCTATGAAATTTGTACCAAATCGAAGAGGATGAAGAGAGGATTCCAAATATGTAATTTGTTTTGATGTTTGCTTGCTAAATCCGATTTAGATGATGAATTAGTGAGTTGGTTGAAGTTGATGTTCTTGGTGACTAGAGAGAAAGGAAGTAGGAGATGGATGGAAATGAATGGTTGAAAGAGTGGGTTGACTAGTTGACCTAGTCAACTAGTTTGCCCACTTGACAACTTCGGTCCCTCAATTTTGAAAGCGAGTGCGTGAATTAACCAAACGAATATTTTAAAACGCTAGAGTAAACGAGTGATGTTATAATCAAATAACGGAAATATCACGAATGTTTGTTAATGAAAGACGAGAATTTAGATAACAAAAAGTATTATCTAAAAAAAAAGACGGCGTTAAAATAAATTTAACGGAAAAAAGCGGGATGTTACATTACCTACACCTTAAAAGAAATTTCGTCCCGAAATTTAGTTGGAAGTAGTAGTTGTTGTTTCTTCCTCGAGATCTTGCGTTGCCAGTTCTACGAATAAATGAAAGTACTTCCTTGGGCATTTCAACGAACTTGACGGTCGGGATTTTACATTGTTTCAAAGTTTGGTTTCACGATCCATAATTTCAACCGGTCCTCCTAGGAAGCGAAGTTTGTCATCGATAGTAAGCTCATCGAAAAGGATAACAAGTTCTTGTTCCACAAGACACTTCTTTAAGTTTAATACATCGAATGTAGGATGAACGGAGACTCAAATGAGTCTGAAATCTAAACGGCTAACAATGGGTCCAAAACGCCCCAAGATTTCCAAAGGATCAAAATATCGCGGATTTAGCTTTCTACGTTTCCCGAAATGGATTACACCTTTTCAAGGTGTGACTTTTAAAGTTACGCGGTTTCCCACATGGAATTCGAAAGGTATACATCTAACATTGGCATAACTCCTTTGGCGACTACGGGCCGTCTCGAGCCTTTCTCGGATTGGAAGGATTTTAACGGGTACACCATGAATGAGTCAAGGTTCGGTGACTTGATTATCATTTACTTGGTTCTACAAAAGGAGAATGACGTTTTCGGTCATATAAGATTTCAAAAGGTGTGACGTTAAGACTTGAACGATAACCATCATTGTAAGAGAATTTGGTTAAAGGCAAAGACTTTTCTCAAGAAATTTTGAAGTTGATAACATAAATTCGTATTATGGTTCCCCAGGTTCAAATCGTACATTTGATTTATTCGTCGGTGCGTGGATGATACGCGGTACCCATGTTTAAACGCGGTCCCGAGGCTTTTTTTAAGGTACCCTGAAATTTAGAAGTGAAACGAGAATCTCGATCCGAGACGAGGTACATTTCCTCAAGATATATTTGAACAAGTTTTTTTTTTTTCAAGAATTTCGCGCCGCGAAAGATTTATCGGTTTCCGAAAACGTTCGTTAGGACTATTCACCCTCGTGGCGAATACTAGTATAATGTGAAGAGTCTCTCTCTCCATTGAGAATTTAGAATAAAGATTTCCTTAAACGGAAATACGAGTGTAAGGCGAGAGAAGTTTCCGCCTCGATGTGAGCATAACAAGCATATTGTAGTCCGTCGATAAAATCGTAAGAAAACGAGATAGTATACAAGTGTAACATATGTTTGAAGTTGAAAGAATTTGTCATCCGTTCGGAAGCATAAGTATGGTTCGATAATAATTGACGATGTGTCCTTGGTATGGTTGTTATCAATATTCTCGGAGTTTTCGGATATCCAACAAGAAAGATGAAGTCATGTACATGGCACATGGTGGTGATTAGGTTGATCGAGTCCAATCACCATCACGAGTCATTAGAACTTTGGTATGACTTACCATAATATAACTACGTTGATCGAGTGTCGTTATATTACGCTAACTCATACCTCCATTCTCACATCACTCCATAGATTCAAGTTCGTGTAATCGTGAAGTTTTAAAATAAACAAAGTGTAACGACGTCTCTAACGTGACTCGCATTGAATCGAAAGAATTAGTGCAACTCTAAAGAAGCGTTCCCCGAGGAAAGTGTATAAATGATTGTTCATGTCAATGCGGTTCAAGTCAACCAATAATGTATTTCGGTACGAAAAGGGTAACGAATCATGATAACGAATAGTACTCAACTGTAGTGATAAATAGTGATGACGAGACTCACCTAGAGTAGTGGTGGTAGTAACACGAAATGGTAGATAGTAAGGAACACCGGTGTGACACCGATAGTAGGTTGAGATGGTTGGCGAATAACAACGTGGGAGACAGAGTTCCCGAACTAGTGTGACTAATGAAGTCGTCGTCATCCTTACGCGTATGAATCTTGAATTTACGCGTGTTACCAGAAAGTTGCAGAATACGAGTTCGTATGATGAAAACTTGGTACCATTAAGAAGTTTTCCTAAGAATGATTCAAGTATAATGCACAAGTAGTCAAGTAAGTGCTATCTATAGCAAATGTATGTCAGAATGCAATGATTTACTATCCGGTTGTAGTCTAGATTCACTAATGCGTCCTAACGACTCTGTCAGACACACTAATGCACATCCTAGTTCCCTACAACCAACGCTCTGATACCATCTGTAGTGACAGATGGGGTAGAAACCCACCCAGTGCCTTTCCAGCTAACCGCTTGGTGACCACTGAGTGTACCTCAGACACTGATTTTACGGCCCGCATTTCTGCCAAACTGCCAACCCTCAAATTCCAAGGGATCGCAAGGGGTAAGAGCCAATGCTTCGTCACAGGTAACACTGTGAGAACCCCCTCTATGATTAACCCGCCAAAAAGCATAGTCCGTATGAGTGCCCGGCCTGACAGCCGGCGCGCGTGACTACCTTTACGGCTAAGGTTAAACCAGCTCTGATACCATCTGTAGCGACCCGACAAAATCGTCATTGACGGCGCCGCTAACTTAGGTCCCGTTGCATGGTCATAGTCCCTATATGAGACTCGTTTGACCAAAATTATGTCGCATTCATTTGAAACGTACAAGACTTGCAAAGTTCAGTTTACCAAAAGGATCGACAACAAGTTTAAGTTTACAAAAGTAGTAATGTATAAATGAAATAACGTGCGACATAATTAGTTGAAAATCACAGTTGCTATAAATAGCGTAAGTATGTATGTATGCTTGACTCCAAGCAAGAAATCAGAGTGTATGCATGTATGCTCGACCCCAAGCAAGTATGAAAGTACGCGGAAGCATGTATCAAATAGCCATGTATGAACCTGAGAAAACATAGAGAATCTGTCAACGAAAACGTTGGTGAAATCATAGGTTTAGTAAATGAGTATGTAAGTAAAATAAGTTGAACCACAAGTTATAGTATAAGTCGATTTTCCGAATCGTTTGAATTCCATAAGTATTGTTGTTTACCGAGCACCCAATTATCAAAGCTTAACCGTATCATTTACCTCAGCATAAAAGTGTTAGAACATACACCGTACCAGAATATATTTCATTCGCTTAACGGTAGCGAACCGTCCGAATGAGGGTTAGTCAAACCCGTATGGATCCACACAACATAGTCTCGCTTACACCATCTGATGTACTTAATGATAATTGAATTGAGGGTTTTCGTTCAAACTCGTCCGTATCTTTGTATTCGTATTCGTGTTCGATGTATAAAAGTATGAAAGGTATATATACATATGAAATGTATATAAGTATGTAACGTATATGTTTCTCAGCCCACGATTTAAAAATATAAAAGTTGTTGAAAAAGTGGGACTATGATCTCACCTTGAGTGCACGTATGTAAAAGTACTTCAACAAGTAAACGTGTGCAAGAACGAATGCTAGTCTTGACCTAAACAAATAGGTTTGTATCAATATCGGTAAACACGATAGGTCAAAGTGTTCAATTAGTCCTATGGCTCGTTACGACTCGAATATATAGCATGTGAATCA
Organism: Rutidosis leptorrhynchoides; assembly: GCF_046630445.1. Lineage (NCBI taxonomy): Eukaryota > Viridiplantae > Streptophyta > Magnoliopsida > Asterales > Asteraceae > Rutidosis > Rutidosis leptorrhynchoides. Next base: position 298,485,846 of record NC_092338.1, on the reverse strand, counting down.
CGTTGTCAAGTTTCATGCAAGAATCAAGTATAAAATAAGATTAGAATGATTGCATAAGTGTTTTGTTAAGTTTGACTAAAAGTCGAACTTGGTCAAAGTCAACGAAAAAGTCAACGGGGTCGGGTCGGGTCCCGAGCTATTTTCCTGAGCTTAGAAATCATATATGAGCATGTTGGCCAAGTTTTATGTTGATTGGGGGTGCGTAGCATACTTAGAATTAAGCGAAAATTGACATTTTTGGGCAGTCTGCCTCAGATGCGCCGCATCCAAGGCAGATGCGCCGCATCTGTGTCTGGTGCAGCAATTCTGGGGCAGTTTAACACTTAGACGATTTCAACTTCAAACGATCATAACTTTTGACTCGTTAACATTCAAAACACGTATCTTATATCGTTGGAAAGGTAATTTAAAGAGGAATACAACTAAACACATTTCATGAATCAAATCCATCATTAACAATAATGAAAACCTCATCAAATGATCATTAAACGTTCAAAATCAAAGTTTCAAGTTCACAAAACGCATTTCTTGACTCGGGAATCCAATTTACACATACGATACATCGTTTTGAAGGTAATGAAACATACAATACAATTAAACACTTAATAACAACATTAACAAGCATTCAATGCATCAAAATCCCGTTTTAAAGTTCATCAAACCCTAACCAAAATTATGAATTCAACAATTTTGTAAATGAAGCTTTTCTAAATCAACCTACACATCAATTTGAAGCTAATGATGCTAGTAACACTTTTAATACATGAACTTTAACATTTAAACAACATTAACTCATCCAAAATCAAAGATTAAGCAAGCACTTTTCATGTTCAAGATAGTTACACCAAAAACAACAAATCGAGCAAACAAAACGTATATTCATGCTAGACACGAGCCATAGACACTAATTAACACCATTTCAAGTATATAAAATGAATTTAGAGAAATCTAGTATTTTTAGAAACCTTAGCCCGAGCTATGAAATTTGTACCAAATCGAAGAGGATGAAGAGAGGATTCCAAATATGTAATTTGTTTTGATGTTTGCTTGCTAAATCCGATTTAGATGATGAATTAGTGAGTTGGTTGAAGTTGATGTTCTTGGTGACTAGAGAGAAAGGAAGTAGGAGATGGATGGAAATGAATGGTTGAAAGAGTGGGTTGACTAGTTAACCTAGTCAACTAGTTTGCCCACTTGACAACTTCGGTCCCTCAATTTTGAAAGCGGGTGCGTGAATTAACCAAACGAATATTTTAAAACGCTAGAGTAAACGAGTGATGTTATAATCAAATAACGGAAATATCACGAATGTTTGTTAATGAAAGACGAGAATTTAGATAACAAAAAGTATTATCTAAAAAAAAGACGGCGTTAAAATAAATTTAACGGAAAAATGCGGGATGTTACAAACCTCGACCAAATACCAATGATTCACGAACCATTAAACGAACGTAAATGATTACATATGAATACGTGTATATATTATAACTTGATAACGTTAACAAATTATTAAGTATAAATACTTTACATAATAGTATTTGGTTCCATATGTTTATCGATGGAATTTCATAGTAATCAATTGATGTAGTTTTCAACTGTACGAAAACACTTTTTGATATAATAGGACTTGTCTATCTAAACTGCCTTTGAGTAAATAAACGTAAGTTGGAATATTGGTTGTAACGTATATTTAAAACGTGTTTGTTAAATATATATGTTTTTAAATTAAGTACACTGTGGTAACACTCGCCTGGCGACGTACTTGATATTTAAAACGATTAGTACATAAATTAGTTGTATTCTTAAAATGAAAACGTCACGCGTTAAATTATCTCTCTAAGTGAAATAAAAAAAATAAACTTTGAAAATTAAATAGTTTTGAAACACTAAATGTTATATTGTTAAATAAAGATTTTGAATACAAATTATATTTCTAAATATGTATGTATATATATATATATATATATATATATATATATATATCTATATATTTTAACTTAGTCATAAAACGTCCTAATTAAAAATAATATATTTTTGATAAACAGTGAGCCCTTGATTTATAGAAGCAAATGACCACAACACTCAATTATATAAGTTACATTTTCCATAAAATAATTTATCAATGAAAAAAACTAAATTTTGATAAGTGGTACGAGTCATTGAACGTAAAAAGGCTAGTTTTCTAAACGTACGAAAGTGCGCTCAAAAAACTGGAAGTGGTACATGAGTCGGGAGACCACGTCCGTGTCATTTTAGTAAAAATTACATTTTTACCCTGCTCGTAAATATAAAATGATATTTAAATAATTATAAAGATTAAATATATTAAATAATTAAAAACGTGTGTCGGCAGGATCAAACAAACGATGTGAGCTGTAAAACATGGTCATGCGACCGCATGATGAAAACACACAACATCCATGCGGTCGCATGGGTGGAAATGTCAAGCCACAATTATAAAATGAGCAATTCAAGTTTCCAGTGTAATTCATATTCTCTCGATCTCTCTCTGATACATATTACTCTTTATATTACTTATGTTATTATTATTATTATTAATTATTATTATTATTATTATTATTATTATTATTATTATTATTATTATTATTATTATTATTATTAGGTATATTATCATTATTAGTAGTATTAGGAGCGATAATATTATGTATTAAACATAAAATACTACGACGAGGTTCTGCCCGCGTAATGTCAAAAATGAGTTTTATGAGCGGGATAGGGCTAAGGAGATTATGGGTTATAGCTATGGAGGTAATGGGTATGGTTCATGGGTATGCTTGTAAGGTCAATATAGTGTTTATCATCTCCGTTGCGTCTACGTACCTTTCCTTCAATATTGAATCTCAATATTGATACGTGAGCACTCATAACTTAACTTTTATATACTAATAGTGTATCCCTGACTAGTGCTCGAGTATATAGAATTATGCATGCTTGTACTTTTGATATTGCCATTAGATAGGATATGTTGAATCTTGAATTAGTTACATATGCGGTTGAGATAAGATATAAGATATGCATGTCGTTGGAAAGATAGCGAAAAATTAAGAACTTTTCATTTAGAACTCGAATGATTTCGATGGACGGATTAGAAATTATAGTCAATTGAATTTTAGTATTATTGTTAAAATGATAATTATTACTATCGTCGTTATTATCGTCGTTACTTTATTTTATCTATTAATTATTATTATTATTATGATTAATAACATTTTCATTTTTAATATCAGTATAATTATTAAAAGAATTGTTATTATTATTATTATTATTATTATTATCATTATCATTATTAATAATATCATCATAATTAATATTTTTATTAATATTATCATTAAAATAGTTATTAGTATTATCATTAATGTTATTATAATAATTATTATTATTAGTATGATTATCATTAAAAATTGATATTAGTATCATCTAACTATTATGACTAATATTATCATCATTATTTTGAATGCGATATAAAGACGACTAAAAGATATTTTACAAATTGATTAGGAAATAATGAGTATGAGTATCATGATAAAATTAAAATATTATAAGATATTGATTTAGATAAAATTATCGTTCTTATTATTTTTACTATTATTATTAAAAGTATCGTTAGTATTAAAACTATCATTTTAACAAAAATTATCATTTTAATAAAAATGTCATTGTTACTGTAAAATATCATTATTATTACCATTTTAAATAGAATTATTATCATTTTAAAAATGATATTAAAAAGTATCATAAATATTAATGTTATCATAATTAGAATTATCGTTTTACCATAATGTCATCTTAGTAATTATAAATATTGATATTTTTATGATAATAATTATTATTACAAAATAATACAACTTTTACTTACTATTATTATAGATATTATTTTATCAAATAAATATGTAATACAAATAATATAATTACCTTAATAAGATTTATCATAATATTTTTATGAACTTTATAAATTTTATTACTTAAGATATATAAAAGTATATTTTTATATAAAGTATATTTATATTATTTACTTTATTAAATCTTTTAAAAATATTTAAAAATAAATGACGATATTTAAACAATATAATAATCATGTATAAATTTTGGAAATCATTTTAAGTCAAATTGACTTTTGTCAACTTTTGCATACTAGAATTGAGCATTAGGATTGTGGTACACTATGACTTGACCTAATTTGTTAGACAAATATTGACCAACATATATATATATATATATATATATATATATATATATATATATATATATATATATATATATATATATATATAATTAATTTAGGTTCGTGAATCCGAGGCCAACCTTGCACTTGTTCAATGACGTTATATGTATTTTTACTACGAAATACAGTATGGTGAGTTTCATTTGCCTTTTTACCCTTTATATTTTTGGGCTGAGAATACATGCGCAATTTTTATAAATGTTTTACGAAATAGACACAAGTAATCGAAACTACATTATATGGTTGAATGATCGAAGCAGAATATGCCCCTTTTTGCTTGGTAACCTAAGAATTAGTAAACCGATCTACTAATTAATGCAAATCCTAAAGATAGATCTATTGGGCCTAACGAACCCCATCCAAAGTACCGGATGCTTTAGTACTTCGATGTTGTTTTATATCATGTTCGAAGGATTTCCCAGAATGATAGGGGATATTCTTATATGCATCTTGTTAATGTCGGTTACCAGGTGTTCACCATATGAATGATATTTTTGTCTCTATGCATGGAACGTATATTTATGAGAACTGGAAATGAAATTCTTGTGGTCTATTAAAATGATGAAAATGAATGTTTATGATAAACTAATAAACTCACCAACCTTTTGGTTGACACTTTAAAGCATGTTTATTCTCAGGTGTTAAAGAAATCTTTCACTGTGCATTTGCTCATTTTAAAGATATTACTTGGAGTCTTTCATGGCATATTTCGAAGAACGTTGCATTCGAGTCATTGAGTTCATCAAAGATTATTGTTAAGTCAATTTATAATTGGATAGTGGATATTATGAAATGGTATGCATGCCTGTCAATTTTCGATGTAAAGAAAGTTGTCTTTTAAAAACAAATGCAATGTTTGTAAAATGTATCATATAGAGGTCATTTCAGATTCACGAACCTATAACAAATATATACATATATATATATATATATATATATATATATATATATATATATATATATATATATATATATATATATATATATATATATATATATCAAAGTATGTTCAAAATATATTTACAACATTTTTAATACATTTTGATGTTTTAAGTTTATTAAGTCAGCTGTCCTCGTTAGTAACCTACAACTAGTTGTCCATAGTTAGATGTACATAAATAAATTGATATATATTATCTTGAATCAATCCATGACCCAGTGTATACACGTCTCAGGCTAGATCACAACTCAAAGTATATATATTTTTGGAATCAACCTCAACCCTGTATAGCTAACTCAAACATTACTGCATATAGAGTGTCTATGGTTGTTCCAAATAATATATATACATGGATCGATATGATATGTCAAAACATTTGCATACATGTCTATGGTATCCCAAGATTACATAATATATTAGAATACATGTATAATACAATATAAGTTAGCTAGGATATGATTTGTATAGAATTGTTACAATATTTCCCGTAGCTACAACATTCAAAAAAATATCCAATCTTGTTTTACCCATAACTTCTTCGTTTTAAATCCGTTTTGAGTGAATCAAATTTCTATGGTTTCATATTGAACTTTATTTTATGAATCTAAACAGAAAAATTATAGGTTTATAGGTGGAAATATAAGTTACAAGTCATTTTTGTAAGAGGTAGTCATTTCTGTCGAAAGAACGACGTCTTGATGACCATTTTGAAAAAACATACTTTCACTTTGAGTTTAACCATGATTTTTGGATATAATTTCATGTTCATAAGAAAAATCATTTTCTCAGATGAAAAACTTTTAAATCAAAGTTTATCATATAGTTTTTAATTATCAAACCCAAAACAGCCCGCGGTGTTACTACGACGGCGTATGTCCGGTTTTACGGTGTTTTCCGTGTTTCCAGGTTTTAAATCATTAAGTTAGAATATAATATAGATATAGAACATGTGTTTAGTTGATTTTAAAAGTCAAGTTAGAAGGATTAACTTTTGTTTGCGAACAAGTTTAGAATTAACTAAACTATGTTCTAGTGATTTCAAGTTTAAACCTTCGAATAAGGTAGTTTTATATATATGAATCGAATGATGTTATGAACATCAATACTATCTCAGGTTTTGTGGATAAACCTACTAGAAGTGATAAAATAGATCTAGCTTCAAAGGATCCTTGGATGGCTTGAAAGTTCTTGAAGCAGAATCATGACATGAAAACAAGTTCAAGTAAGATTTCCACTCGAAATAAGATTGTTATAGTTATATAAATTGAATCAAAGTTTGAATATGAGTATTACCTTGTATTAGAAAAATATCTTACTGTAAATAAGAAAGATTTCTTGAAGTTGGATGATCACTTTACAAGATTGGAAGTAAGCTAGCAAACTTGGAAGTATTCTTGATTTTATGAAACTATAACTTATAGAATTTATGAAGAACACTTAGAACTTGAAGATAGAACTTGAGAGAGATCAATTATATGAAGAAAATTAAAGAATGAAAGTGTTTGTAGGTGTTTTTGGTCGTTGGTATATGGATTAGATATAAAGGATGTGTAATTTTGTTTACATGTAAATAAGTCATGAATGATTACTAATATTTTTTGTAATTTTATGAGATATTTCATGCTAGTTGCCAAATGATGGTTCCTACATGTGTTAGGTGACTCACATGGGCTACTAAGCGCTAATCATTGGAGTGTATATACCAATAGTACATACATCTAAAAGCTGTCTATTGTACGAGTACGAATACGGGTGCATACGAGTAGAATTGTTGATGAAACTGAACGAGGATGTAATTGTAAGAATTTTTGTTAAGTAGAAGTATTTTGATAAGTGTATTCAAGTCTTTCAAAAGTTTATGAATACATATTAAAACACTACATGTATATATATTTTAACTGAGTCGTTAAGTCATCGTTAGTCGTTACATGTAAATGTTGTTTTGAAACCTTTAGGTTAACGATCTTGTTAAATGTTGTTAACCCATTGTTTATTATATCTAAAGAGATGTTAAATTATTACATTATCATGATATTATGATATATTAATATATCTTAGTATGATATATATACAGTTAAATGTTGTTACAACGATAATCGTTACATATATGTGTCGTTTCGAAATCATTAAGTTAGTAGTCTTGTTTTTACCCATGTAGTTCATTGTTAATACACTTAATGACATGTTTACTTATCATTTATCATGATTAAACATAGTGTATCAATATCTTAATATGATTCATATGTATTTAGTAGGACGTTGTTATAACGATAATCGTTATATATATCGTTTCGAGTTTCTTAATTCAATAAACTCAATTTTATGTATATAACTCATTGTTAAAATATCTAATGAGATACTTACTTATCATAATATCATGCTAACTATATATATAATCATATATATTTCATCATATAGTTTTTACAAGTTTTAACGTTCGTGAATCACAGGTCAACTTGGGTGGTCAATTGTCTATATGAAACCTATTTCAATTAATCAAGTCTTAATAAGTTTTATTGCTTAACATGTTGGAAAAAATTAATCATGTAAATAATAATTTCATTTAATATATATAAACATGAAAAAGTTCGGGTCACTACAGTACCTACCCGTTAAATAAATATCGTCCCAAAATTTTAAGCAGTTGGAGGTGTTGACGTATCTTCTGAAAATAAGTGAGGGTATTTCTTCTTCATCTGATCTTCTCGTTCTCAGGTGAACTCGGTTCTTCTACGAGCATTCCATCGAACCTTAATAATTGGTATCTTGTTTTGTTTAAGTCTTTTAACCGATCCATTATTTCGATGGGTTCTTCGATGAATTGAAGTTTTTCGTTGATTTCGATTTCGTCTAACGGAATAGTGAGATCTTCTTTAGCAAAACATTTCTTCAAATTCGAGACATGGAAAGTGTTATGTACAGCCGCGAGTTGTTGAGGTAACTCAAGTCGGTAAGCTACTGGTCCGACACGATCAATAATCTTGAATGGTCCAATATACCTTGGATTTAATTTCCCTCGTTTACCAAATCGAACAACGCCTTTCCAAGGTGCAACCTTAAGCATGACCATCTCTCCAATTTTAAATTCTATATCTTTTCTTTTAATGGCGGCGTAGCTCTTTTGTCGACTTTGGGCGGTTTTCAACCATTGTTGAATTTGGAT